>NW_027248947.1:300000-549148 GCF_036711975.1 Onthophagus taurus
CAGATGCATCAATGAGCAGAATTTTTCAAAAATGTGGAAATTACAAGAGTGTTGAAAAAAAACGGTATCCGGAGCACAATACAGAAAAACTTTTACTACAAAAGTTGTAGCAAATTGTACCCTTAACACAATGGTCTGTAACTATTTTGCTCCCAGATGCATCAATGAGCAGAATTTTTCAAAAATGTGGAAATTACAAGAGTGTTGAAAAAAAACGGTATCCGGAGCACAATACAGAAAAACTTTTACTACAAAAGTTGTAGCAAATTGTACCCTTAACACAATGGTCTGTAACTATTTTGCTCCCAGATGCATCAATGAGCAGAATTTTCAAAAATGTGGAAATTACAAGAGTGTTGAAAAAAAACGGTATCCGGAGCACAATACAGAAAAACTTTTACTACAAAAGTTGTAGCAAATTGTACCCTTAACACAATGGTCTGTAACTTTTTTGCTCCCAGATGCATCACTGAGCAGAATTTTTCAAAAATGTGGAAATTACAAGAGTGTTGAAAAAAAACGGTATCCGGAGCACAATACAGAAAAACTTTTACTACAAAAGTTGTAGCAAATTGTACCCTTAACACAATGGTCTGTAACTTTTTTGCTCCCAGATGCATCAATGAGCGGAATTTTTCAAAAATGTGGAAATTACAAGAGTGTTGAAAAAAAACGGTATCCGGGGCACAATACAGAAAATCTTTTACAACAAAAGTTGTAGCAAATTGTGCCCTTAACACAACGGTCTGTAACTATTTTGCTCCCAGATGCATGAATGAGCAGAATTTTTCAAAAATGTGGAAATTACAAGAGTGTTGAAAAAAAACGGTATCCGGAGCACAATACAGAAAAACTTTTACTACAAAAGTTGTAGCAAATTGTACCCTTAACACAATGGTCTGTAACTATTTTGCTCCCAGATGCATCAATGAGCAGAATTTTTCAAAAATATGGAAATTACAAGAGTGTTGAAAAAAAACGGTATCCGGAGCACAATACAGAAAAACTTTTACTACAAAAGTTGTAGCAAATTGTGCCCTTAACACAACGGTCTGTAACTATTTTGCTCCCAGATGCATCAATGAGCAGAATTTTTCAAAAATGTGGAAATTACAAGAGTGTTGAAAAAAAAACGGTATCCGGAGCACAATACAGAAAAACTTTTACTACAAAAGTTGTAGCAAATTGTACCCTTAACACAATGGTCTGTAACTTTTTTGCTCCCAGATGCATCACTGAGCAGAATTTTTCAAAAATGTGGAAATTACAAGAGTGTTGAAAAAAAACGGTATCCGGAGCACAATACAGAAAAACTTTTACTACAAAAGTTGTAGCAAATTGTACCCTTAACACAATGGTCTGTAACTTTTTTGCTCCCAGATGCATCAATGAGCAGAATTTTTCAAAAATGTGGAAATTACAAGAGTGTTGAAAAAAAACGGTATCCGGGGCACAATACAGAAAATCTTTTACAACAAAAGTTGTAGCAAATTGTGCCCTTAACACAACGGTCTGTGACTATTTTGCTCCCAGATGCATCAATGAGCAGAATTTTTCAAAAATGTGGAAATTACAAGAGTGTTGAAAAAAAACGGTATCCGGAGCACAATACAGAAAAACTTTTACTACAAAAGTTGTAGCAAATTGTACCCTTAACACAATGGTCTGTAACTTTTTTGCTCCCAGATGCATCAATGAGCAGAATTTTTCAAAAATGTGGAAATTACAAGAGTGTTGAAAAAAAACGGTATCCGGGGCACAATACAGAAAATCTTTTACAACAAAAGTTGTAGCAAATTGTGCCCTTAACACAACGGTCTGTAACTATTTTGCTCCCAGATGCATGAATGAGCAGAATTTTTCAAAAATGTGGAAATTACAAGAGTGTTGAAAAAAAACGGTATCCGGAGCACAATACAGAAAAACTTTTACTACAAAAGTTGTAGCAAATTGTACCCTTAACACAATGGTCTCTAACTATTTTGCTCCCAGATGCATCAATGAGCAGAATTTTTCAAAAATGTGGAAATTACAAGAGTGTTGAAAAAAAACGGTATCCGGAGCACAATACAGAAAAACTTTTACTACAAAAGTTGTAGCAAATTGTGCCCTTAACACAACGGTCTGTAACTATTTTGCTCCCAGATGCATCAATGAGCAGAATTTTTCAAAAATGTGGAAATTACAAGAGTGTTGAAAAAAAACGGTATCCGGAGCACAATACAGAAAAACTTTTACTACAAAAGTTGTAGCAAATTGTACCCTTAACACAATGGTCTGTAACTTTTTTGCTCCCAGATGCATCAATGAGCAGAATTTTTCAAAAATGTGGAAATTACAAGAGTGTTGAAAAAAAACGGTATCCGGGGCACAATACAGAAAATCTTTTACAACAAAAGTTGTAGCAAATTGTGCCCTTAACACAACGGTCTGTGACTATTTTGCTCCCAGATGCATCAATGAGCAGAATTTTTCAAAAATGTGGAAATTACAAGAGTGTTGAAAAAAAACGGTATCCGGAGCACAATACAGAAAAACTTTTACTACAAAAGTTGTAGCAAATTGTACCCTTAACACAATGGTCTGTAACTATTTTGCTCCCAGATGCATGAATGAGCAGAATTTTTCAAAAATGTGGAAATTACAAGAGTGTTGAAAAAAAACGGTATCCGGAGCACAATACAGAAAAACTTTTACTACAAAAGTTGTAGCAAATTGTACCCTTAACACAACGGTCTGTAACTTTTTTGCTCCCAGATGCATCAATGAGCAGAATTTTTCAAAAATGTGGAAATTACAAGAGTGTTGAAAAAAAACGGTATCCGGAGCACAATACAGAAAAACTTTTACTACAAAAGTTGTAGCAAATTGTACCCTTAACACAATGGTCTGTAACTTTTTTGCTCCCAGATGCATCAATGAGCAGAATTTTTCAAAAATGTGGAAATTACAAGAGTGTTGAAAAAAAACGGTATCCGGAGCACAATACAGAAAAACTTTTACTACAAAAGTTGTAGCAAATTGTGCCCTTAACACAACGGTCTGTAACTATTTTGCTCCCAGATGCATCAATGAGCAGAATTTTTCAAAAATGTGGAAATTACAAGAGTGTTGAAAAAAAAACGGTATCCGGAGCACAATACAGAAAAACTTTTACTACAAAAGTTGTAGCAAATTGTACCCTTAACACAATGGTCTGTAACTTTTTTGCTCCCAGATGCATCACTGAGCAGAATTTTTCAAAAATGTGGAAATTACAAGAGTGTTGAAAAAAAACGGTATCCGGAGCACAATACAGAAAAACTTTTACTACAAAAGTTGTAGCAAATTGTACCCTTAACACAATGGTCTGTAACTTTTTTGCTCCCAGATGCATCAATGAGCGGAATTTTTCAAAAATGTGGAAATTACAAGAGTGTTGAAAAAAAACGGTATCCGGGGCACAATACAGAAAATCTTTTACAACAAAAGTTGTAGCAAATTGTGCCCTTAACACAACGGTCTGTAACTATTTTGCTCCCAGATGCATGAATGAGCAGAATTTTTCAAAAATGTGGAAATTACAAGAGTGTTGAAAAAAAACGGTATCCGGAGCACAATACAGAAAAACTTTTACTACAAAAGTTGTAGCAAATTGTACCCTTAACACAATGGTCTGTAACTATTTTGCTCCCAGATGCATCAATGAGCAGAATTTTTCAAAAATATGGAAATTACAAGAGTGTTGAAAAAAAACGGTATCCGGAGCACAATACAGAAAAACTTTTACTACAAAAGTTGTAGCAAATTGTGCCCTTAACACAACGGTCTGTAACTATTTTGCTCCCAGATGCATCAATGAGCAGAATTTTTCAAAAATGTGGAAATTACAAGAGTGTTGAAAAAAAAACGGTATCCGGAGCACAATACAGAAAAACTTTTACTACAAAAGTTGTAGCAAATTGTACCCTTAACACAATGGTCTGTAACTTTTTTGCTCCCAGATGCATCACTGAGCAGAATTTTTCAAAAATGTGGAAATTACAAGAGTGTTGAAAAAAAACGGTATCCGGAGCACAATACAGAAAAACTTTTACTACAAAAGTTGTAGCAAATTGTACCCTTAACACAATGGTCTGTAACTTTTTTGCTCCCAGATGCATCAATGAGCAGAATTTTTCAAAAATGTGGAAATTACAAGAGTGTTGAAAAAAAACGGTATCCGGGGCACAATACAGAAAATCTTTTACAACAAAAGTTGTAGCAAATTGTGCCCTTAACACAACGGTCTGTGACTATTTTGCTCCCAGATGCATCAATGAGCAGAATTTTTCAAAAATGTGGAAATTACAAGAGTGTTGAAAAAAAACGGTATCCGGAGCACAATACAGAAAAACTTTTACTACAAAAGTTGTAGCAAATTGTACCCTTAACACAATGGTCTGTAACTTTTTTGCTCCCAGATGCATCAATGAGCAGAATTTTTCAAAAATGTGGAAATTACAAGAGTGTTGAAAAAAAACGGTATCCGGGGCACAATACAGAAAATCTTTTACAACAAAAGTTGTAGCAAATTGTGCCCTTAACACAACGGTCTGTAACTATTTTGCTCCCAGATGCATGAATGAGCAGAATTTTTCAAAAATGTGGAAATTACAAGAGTGTTGAAAAAAAACGGTATCCGGAGCACAATACAGAAAAACTTTTACTACAAAAGTTGTAGCAAATTGTACCCTTAACACAATGGTCTCTAACTATTTTGCTCCCAGATGCATCAATGAGCAGAATTTTTCAAAAATGTGGAAATTACAAGAGTGTTGAAAAAAAACGGTATCCGGAGCACAATACAGAAAAACTTTTACTACAAAAGTTGTAGCAAATTGTGCCCTTAACACAACGGTCTGTAACTATTTTGCTCCCAGATGCATCAATGAGCAGAATTTTTCAAAAATGTGGAAATTACAAGAGTGTTGAAAAAAAACGGTATCCGGAGCACAATACAGAAAAACTTTTACTACAAAAGTTGTAGCAAATTGTACCCTTAACACAATGGTCTGTAACTTTTTTGCTCCCAGATGCATCAATGAGCAGAATTTTTCAAAAATGTGGAAATTACAAGAGTGTTGAAAAAAAACGGTATCCGGGGCACAATACAGAAAATCTTTTACAACAAAAGTTGTAGCAAATTGTGCCCTTAACACAACGGTCTGTGACTATTTTGCTCCCAGATGCATCAATGAGCAGAATTTTTCAAAAATGTGGAAATTACAAGAGTGTTGAAAAAAAACGGTATCCGGAGCACAATACAGAAAAACTTTTACTACAAAAGTTGTAGCAAATTGTACCCTTAACACAATGGTCTGTAACTATTTTGCTCCCAGATGCATGAATGAGCAGAATTTTTCAAAAATGTGGAAATTACAAGAGTGTTGAAAAAAAACGGTATCCGGAGCACAATACAGAAAAACTTTTACTACAAAAGTTGTAGCAAATTGTACCCTTAACACAATGGTCTGTAACTTTTTTGCTCCCAGATGCATCAATGAGCAGAATTTTTCAAAAATGTGGAAATTACAAGAGTGTTGAAAAAAAACGGTATCCGGAGCACAATACAGAAAAACTTTTACTACAAAAGTTGTAGCAAATTGTACCCTTAACACAATGGTCTGTAACTTTTTTGCTCCCAGATGCATCAATGAGCAGAATTTTTCAAAAATGTGGAAATTACAAGAGTGTTGAAAAAAAACGGTATCCGGAGCACAATACAGAAAAACTTTTACTACAAAAGTTGTAGCAAATTGTGCCCTTAACACAACGGTCTGTAACTATTTTGCTCCCAGATGCATCAATGAGCAGAATTTTTCAAAAATGTGGAAATTACAAGAGTGTTGAAAAAAAAACGGTATCCGGAGCACAATACAGAAAAACTTTTACTACAAAAGTTGTAGCAAATTGTACCCTTAACACAATGGTCTGTAACTTTTTTGCTCCCAGATGCATCACTGAGCAGAATTTTTCAAAAATGTGGAAATTACAAGAGTGTTGAAAAAAAACGGTATCCGGAGCACAATACAGAAAAACTTTTACTACAAAAGTTGTAGCAAATTGTACCCTTAACACAATGGTCTGTAACTTTTTTGCTCCCAGATGCATCAATGAGCAGAATTTTTCAAAAATGTGGAAATTACAAGAGTGTTGAAAAAAAACGGTATCCGGGGCACAATACAGAAAATCTTTTACAACAAAAGTTGTAGCAAATTGTGCCCTTAACACAACGGTCTGTGACTATTTTGCTCCCAGATGCATCAATGAGCAGAATTTTTCAAAAATGTGGAAATTACAAGAGTGTTGAAAAAAAACGGTATCCGGGGCACAATACAGAAAATCTTTTACAACAAAAGTTGTAGCAAATTGTGCCCTTAACACAACGGTCTGTAACTATTTTGCTCCCAGATGCATGAATGAGCAGAATTTTTCAAAAATGTGGAAATTACAAGAGTGTTGAAAAAAAACGGTATCCGGAGCACAATACAGAAAAACTTTTACTACAAAAGTTGTAGCAAATTGTACCCTTAACACAATGGTCTGTAACTATTTTGCTCCCAGATGCATCAATGAGCAGAATTTTTCAAAAATGTGGAAATTACAAGAGTGTTGAAAAAAAACGGTATCCGGAGCACAATACAGAAAAACTTTTACTACAAAAGTTGTAGCAAATTGTGCCCTTAACACAACGGTCTGTAACTATTTTGCTCCCAGATGCATCAATGAGCAGAATTTTTCAAAAATGTGGAAATTACAAGAGTGTTGAAAAAAAACGGTATCCGGAGCACAATACAGAAAAACTTTTACTACAAAAGTTGTAGCAAATTGTACCCTTAACACAATGGTCTGTAACTTTTTTGCTCCCAGATGCATCAATGAGCAGAATTTTTCAAAAATGTGGAAATTACAAGAGTGTTGAAAAAAAACGGTATCCGGGGCACAATACAGAAAATCTTTTACAACAAAAGTTGTAGCAAATTGTGCCCTTAACACAACGGTCTGTGACTATTTTGCTCCCAGATGCATCAATGAGCAGAATTTTTCAAAAATGTGGAAATTACAAGAGTGTTGAAAAAAAACGGTATCCGGAGCACAATACAGAAAAACTTTTACTACAAAAGTTGTAGCAAATTGTACCCTTAACACAATGGTCTGTAACTATTTTGCTCCCAGATGCATGAATGAGCAGAATTTTTCAAAAATGTGGAAATTACAAGAGTGTTGAAAAAAAACGGTATCCGGAGCACAATACAGAAAAACTTTTACTACAAAAGTTGTAGCAAATTGTACCCTTAACACAATGGTCTGTAACTTTTTTGCTCCCAGATGCATCAATGAGCAGAATTTTTCAAAAATGTGGAAATTACAAGAGTGTTGAAAAAAAACGGTATCCGGAGCACAATACAGAAAAACTTTTACTACAAAAGTTGTAGCAAATTGTACCCTTAACACAATGGTCTGTAACTTTTTTGCTCCCAGATGCATCAATGAGCAGAATTTTTCAAAAATGTGGAAATTACAAGAGTGTTGAAAAAAAACGGTATCCGGAGCACAATACAGAAAAACTTTTACTACAAAAGTTGTAGCAAATTGTACCCTTAACACAATGGTCTGTAACTTTTTTGCTCCCAGATGCATCAATGAGCAGAATTTTTCAAAAATGTGGAAATTACAAGAGTGTTGAAAAAAAACGGTATCCGGGGCACAATACAGAAAATCTTTTACAACAAAAGTTGTAGCAAATTGTGCCCTTAACACAACGGTCTGTGACTATTTTGCTCCCAGATGCATCAATGAGCAGAATTTTTCAAAAATGTGGAAATTACAAGAGTGTTGAAAAAAAACGGTATCCGGAGCACAATACAGAAAAACTTTTACTACAAAAGTTGTAGCAAATTGTACCCTTAACACAATGGTCTGTAACTTTTTTGCTCCCAGATGCATCAATGAGCAGAATTTTTCAAAAATGTGGAAATTACAAGAGTGTTGAAAAAAAACGGTATCCGGAGCACAATACAGAAAAACTTTTACTACAAAAGTTGTAGCAAATTGTACCCTTAACACAATGGTCTGTAACTATTTTGCTCCCAGATGCATGAATGAGCAGAATTTTTCAAAAATGTGGAAATTACAAGAGTGTTGAAAAAAAACGGTATCCGGAGCACAATACAGAAAAACTTTTACTACAAAAGTTGTAGCAAATTGTACCCTTAACACAATGGTCTGTAACTTTTTTGCTCCCAGATGCATCAATGAGCAGAATTTTTCAAAAATGTGGAAATTACAAGAGTGTTGAAAAAAAACGGTATCCGGGGCACAATACAGAAAATCTTTTACAACAAAAGTTGTAGCAAATTGTGCCCTTAACACAACGGTCTGTGACTATTTTGCTCCCAGATGCATCAATGAGCAGAATTTTTCAAAAATGTGGAAATTACAAGAGTGTTGAAAAAAAACGGTATCCGGGGCACAATACAGAAAATCTTTTACAACAAAAGTTGTAGCAAATTGTGCCCTTAACACAACGGTCTGTAACTATTTTGCTCCCAGATGCATGAATGAGCAGAATTTTTCAAAAATGTGGAAATTACAAGAGTGTTGAAAAAAAACGGTATCCGGAGCACAATACAGAAAAACTTTTACTACAAAAGTTGTAGCAAATTGTACCCTTAACACAATGGTCTGTAACTATTTTGCTCCCAGATGCATCAATGAGCAGAATTTTTCAAAAATGTGGAAATTACAAGAGTGTTGAAAAAAAACGGTATCCGGAGCACAATACAGAAAAACTTTTACTACAAAAGTTGTAGCAAATTGTGCCCTTAACACAACGGTCTGTAACTATTTTGCTCCCAGATGCATCAATGAGCAGAATTTTTCAAAAATGTGGAAATTACAAGAGTGTTGAAAAAAAACGGTATCCGGAGCACAATACAGAAAAACTTTTACTACAAAAGTTGTAGCAAATTGTACCCTTAACACAATGGTCTGTAACTATTTTGCTCCCAGATGCATGAATGAGCAGAATTTTTCAAAAATGTGGAAATTACAAGAGTGTTGAAAAAAAACGGTATCCGGAGCACAATACAGAAAAACTTTTACTACAAAAGTTGTAGCAAATTGTACCCTTAACACAATGGTCTGTAACTTTTTTGCTCCCAGATGCATCAATGAGCAGAATTTTTCAAAAATGTGGAAATTACAAGAGTGTTGAAAAAAAACGGTATCCGGGGCACAATACAGAAAATCTTTTACAACAAAAGTTGTAGCAAATTGTGCCCTTAACACAACGGTCTGTGACTATTTTGCTCCCAGATGCATCAATGAGCAGAATTTTTCAAAAATGTGGAAATTACAAGAGTGTTGAAAAAAAACGGTATCCGGGGCACAATACAGAAAATCTTTTACAACAAAAGTTGTAGCAAATTGTGCCCTTAACACAACGGTCTGTAACTATTTTGCTCCCAGATGCATGAATGAGCAGAATTTTTCAAAAATGTGGAAATTACAAGAGTGTTGAAAAAAAACGGTATCCGGAGCACAATACAGAAAAACTTTTACTACAAAAGTTGTAGCAAATTGTACCCTTAACACAATGGTCTGTAACTATTTTGCTCCCAGATGCATCAATGAGCAGAATTTTTCAAAAATGTGGAAATTACAAGAGTGTTGAAAAAAAACGGTATCCGGAGCACAATACAGAAAAACTTTTACTACAAAAGTTGTAGCAAATTGTGCCCTTAACACAACGGTCTGTAACTATTTTGCTCCCAGATGCATCAATGAGCAGAATTTTTCAAAAATGTGGAAATTACAAGAGTGTTGAAAAAAAACGGTATCCGGAGCACAATACAGAAAAACTTTTACTACAAAAGTTGTAGCAAATTGTACCCTTAACACAATGGTCTGTAACTTTTTTGCTCCCAGATGCATCAATGAGCAGAATTTTTCAAAAATGTGGAAATTACAAGAGTGTTGAAAAAAAACGGTATCCGGAGCACAATACAGAAAAACTTTTACTACAAAAGTTGTAGCAAATTGTACCCTTAACACAATGGTCTGTAACTTTTTTGCTCCCAGATGCATCAATGAGCAGAATTTTTCAAAAATGTGGAAATTACAAGAGTGTTGAAAAAAAACGGTATCCGGGGCACAATACAGAAAATCTTTTACAACAAAAGTTGTAGCAAATTGTGCCCTTAACACAACGGTCTGTGACTATTTTGCTCCCAGATGCATCAATGAGCAGAATTTTTCAAAAATGTGGAAATTACAAGAGTGTTGAAAAAAAACGGTATCCGGAGCACAATACAGAAAAACTTTTACTACAAAAGTTGTAGCAAATTGTACCCTTAACACAATGGTCTGTAACTTTTTTGCTCCCAGATGCATCAATGAGCAGAATTTTTCAAAAATGTGGAAATTACAAGAGTGTTGAAAAAAAACGGTATCCGGAGCACAATACAGAAAAACTTTTACTACAAAAGTTGTAGCAAATTGTACCCTTAACACAATGGTCTGTAACTTTTTTGCTCCCAGATGCATCAATGAGCAGAATTTTTCAAAAATGTGGAAATTACAAGAGTGTTGAAAAAAAACGGTATCCGGGGCACAATACAGAAAATCTTTTACAACAAAAGTTGTAGCAAATTGTGCCCTTAACACAACGGTCTGTAACTATTTTGCTCCCAGATGTATCAATGAGCAGAATTTTTCAAAAATGTGGAAATTACAAGAGTGTTGAAAAAAACGGTATCCGGAGCACAATACAGAAAAACTTTTACTACAAAAGTTGTAGCAAATTGTGCCCTTAACACAATGGTCTGTAACTTTTTTGCTCCCAGATGCATGAATGAGCAGAATTTTTCAAAAATGTGGAAATTACAAGAGTGTTGAAAAAAAACGGTATCCGGAGCACAATACAGAAAAACTTTTACTACAAAAGTTGTAGCAAATTGTACCCTTAACACAATGGTCTGTAACTTTTTTGCTCCCAGATGCATCAATGAGCAGAATTTTTCAAAAATGTGGAAATTACAAGAGTGTTGAAAAAAAACGGTATCCGGGGCACAATACAGAAAATCTTTTACAACAAAAGTTGTAGCAAATTGTGCCCTTAACACAACGGTCTGTAACTATTTTGCTCCCAGATGTATCAATGAGCAGAATTTTTCAAAAATGTGGAAATTACAAGAGTGTTGAAAAAAACGGTATCCGGAGCACAATACAGAAAAACTTTTACTACAAAAGTTGTAGCAAATTGTGCCCTTAACACAACGGTCTGTAACTATTTTGCTCCCAGATGCATCAATGAGCAGAATTTTTCAAAAATGTGGAAATTACAAGAGTGTTGAAAAAAAACGGTATCCGGAGCACAATACAGAAAAACTTTTACTACAAAAGTTGTAGCAAATTGTACCCTTAACACAATGGTCTGTAACTTTTTTGCTCCCAGATGCATCAATGAGCAGAATTTTTCAAAAATGTGGAAATTACAAGAGTGTTGAAAAAAAACGGTATCCGGTGCACAATACAGAAAATCTTTTACAACAAAAGTTGTAGCAAATTGTGCCCTTAACACAACGGTCTGTAACTATTTTGCTCCCAGATGCATGAATGAGCAGAATTTTTCAAAAATGTGGAAATTACAAGAGTGTTGAAAAAAAACGGTATCCGGAGCACAATACAGAAAAACTTTTACTACAAAAGTTGTAGCAAATTGTACCCTTAACACAATGGTCTGAACTATTTTGCTCCCAGATGCATCAATGAGCAGAATTTTTCAAAAATGTGGAAATTACAAGAGTGTTGAAAAAAAACGGTATCCGGAGCACAATACAGAAAAACTTTTACTACAAAAGTTGTAGCAAATTGTGCCCTTAACACAACGGTCTGTAACTATTTTGCTCCCAGATGCATCAATGAGCAGAATTTTTCAAAAATGTGGAAATTACAAGAGTGTTGAAAAAAAACGGTATCCGGAGCACAATACAGAAAAACTTTTACTACAAAAGTTGTAGCAAATTGTACCCTTAACACAAGGGTCTGTAACTTTTTTGCTCCCAGATGCATCAATGAGCAGAATTTTTCAAAAATGTGGAAATTACAAGAGTGTTGAAAAAAAACGGTATCCGGAGCACAATACAGAAAAACTTTTACTACAAAAGTTGTAGCAAATTGTACCCTTAACACAATGGTCTGTAACTTTTTTGCTCCCAGATGCATCAATGAGCAGAATTTTTCAAAAATGTGGAAATTACAAGAGTGTTGAAAAAAAACGGTATCCGGGGCACAATACAGAAAATCTTTTACAACAAAAGTTGTAGCAAATTGTGCCCTTAACACAACGGTCTGTGACTATTTTGCTCCCAGATGCATCAATGAGCAGAATTTTTCAAAAATGTGGAAATTACAAGAGTGTTGAAAAAAAACGGTATCCGGAGCACAATACAGAAAAACTTTTACTACAAAAGTTGTAGCAAATTGTACCCTTAACACAATGGTCTGTAACTATTTTGCTCCCAGATGCATGAATGAGCAGAATTTTTCAAAAATGTGGAAATTACAAGAGTGTTGAAAAAAAACGGTATCCGGAGCACAATACAGAAAAACTTTTACTACAAAAGTTGTAGCAAATTGTGCCCTTAACACAACGGTCTGTAACTATTTTGCTCCCAGATGCATCAATGAGCAGAATTTTTCAAAAATGTGGAAATTACAAGAGTGTTGAAAAAAAACGGTATCCGGAGCACAATACAGAAAAACTTTTACTACAAAAGTTGTAGCAAATTGTACCCTTAACACAATGGTCTGTAACTTTTTTGCTCCCAGATGCATCAATGAGCAGAATTTTTCAAAAATGTGGAAATTACAAGAGTGTTGAAAAAAAACGGTATCCGGAGCACAATACAGAAAAACTTTTACTACAAAAGTTGTAGCAAATTGTACCCTTAACACAATGGTCTGTAACTTTTTTGCTCCCAGATGCATCAATGAGCAGAATTTTTCAAAAATGTGGAAATTACAAGAGTGTTGAAAAAAAACGGTATCCGGGGCACAATACAGAAAATCTTTTACAACAAAAGTTGTAGCAAATTGTGCCCTTAACACAACGGTCTGTGACTATTTTGCTCCCAGATGCATCAATGAGCAGAATTTTTCAAAAATGTGGAAATTACAAGAGTGTTGAAAAAAAACGGTATCCGGAGCACAATACAGAAAAACTTTTACTACAAAAGTTGTAGCAAATTGTACCCTTAACACAATGGTCTGTAACTTTTTTGCTCCCAGATGCATCAATGAGCAGAATTTTTCAAAAATGTGGAAATTACAAGAGTGTTGAAAAAAAACGGTATCCGGAGCACAATACAGAAAAACTTTTACTACAAAAGTTGTAGCAAATTGTACCCTTAACACAATGGTCTGAACTATTTTGCTCCCAGATGCATGAATGAGCAGAATTTTTCAAAAATGTGGAAATTACAAGAGTGTTGAAAAAAAACGGTATCCGGAGCACAATACAGAAAAACTTTTACTACAAAAGTTGTAGCAAATTGTGCCCTTAACACAACGGTCTGTAACTATTTTGCTCCCAGATGCATCAATGAGCAGAATTTTTCAAAAATGTGGAAATTACAAGAGTGTTGAAAAAAAACGGTATCCGGAGCACAATACAGAAAAACTTTTACTACAAAAGTTGTAGCAAATTGTACCCTTAACACAATGGTCTGTAACTTTTTTGCTCCCAGATGCATCAATGAGCAGAATTTTTCAAAAATGTGGAAATTACAAGAGTGTTGAAAAAAAACGGTATCCGGAGCACAATACAGAAAAACTTTTACTACAAAAGTTGTAGCAAATTGTACCCTTAACACAATGGTCTGTAACTTTTTTGCTCCCAGATGCATCAATGAGCAGAATTTTTCAAAAATGTGGAAATTACAAGAGTGTTGAAAAAAAACGGTATCCGGGGCACAATACAGAAAATCTTTTACAACAAAAGTTGTAGCAAATTGTGCCCTTAACACAACGGTCTGTGACTATTTTGCTCCCAGATGCATCAATGAGCAGAATTTTTCAAAAATGTGGAAATTACAAGAGTGTTGAAAAAAAACGGTATCCGGAGCACAATACAGAAAAACTTTTACTACAAAAGTTGTAGCAAATTGTACCCTTAACACAATGGTCTGTAACTTTTTTGCTCCCAGATGCATCAATGAGCAGAATTTTTCAAAAATGTGGAAATTACAAGAGTGTTGAAAAAAAACGGTATCCGGAGCACAATACAGAAAAACTTTTACTACAAAAGTTGTAGCAAATTGTACCCTTAACACAATGGTCTGAACTATTTTGCTCCCAGATGCATCAATGAGCAGAATTTTTCAAAAATGTGGAAATTACAAGAGTGTTGAAAAAAAACGGTATCCGGAGCACAATACAGAAAAACTTTTACTACAAAAGTTGTAGCAAATTGTGCCCTTAACACAACGGTCTGTAACTATTTTGCTCCCAGATGCATCAATGAGCAGAATTTTTCAAAAATGTGGAAATTACAAGAGTGTTGAAAAAAAACGGTATCCGGAGCACAATACAGAAAAACTTTTACTACAAAAGTTGTAGCAAATTGTACCCTTAACACAATGGTCTGTAACTTTTTTGCTCCCAGATGCATCAATGAGCAGAATTTTTCAAAAATGTGGAAATTACAAGAGTGTTGAAAAAAAACGGTATCCGGAGCACAATACAGAAAAACTTTTACTACAAAAGTTGTAGCAAATTGTACCCTTAACACAATGGTCTGTAACTTTTTTGCTCCCAGATGCATCAATGAGCAGAATTTTTCAAAAATGTGGAAATTACAAGAGTGTTGAAAAAAAACGGTATCCGGGGCACAATACAGAAAATCTTTTACAACAAAAGTTGTAGCAAATTGTGCCCTTAACACAACGGTCTGTGACTATTTTGCTCCCAGATGCATCAATGAGCAGAATTTTTCAAAAATGTGGAAATTACAAGAGTGTTGAAAAAAAACGGTATCCGGAGCACAATACAGAAAAACTTTTACTACAAAAGTTGTAGCAAATTGTACCCTTAACACAATGGTCTGTAACTATTTTGCTCCCAGATGCATGAATGAGCAGAATTTTTCAAAAATGTGGAAATTACAAGAGTGTTGAAAAAAAACGGTATCCGGAGCACAATACAGAAAAACTTTTACTACAAAAGTTGTAGCAAATTGTGCCCTTAACACAACGGTCTGTAACTATTTTGCTCCCAGATGCATCAATGAGCAGAATTTTTCAAAAATGTGGAAATTACAAGAGTGTTGAAAAAAAACGGTATCCGGAGCACAATACAGAAAAACTTTTACTACAAAAGTTGTAGCAAATTGTACCCTTAACACAATGGTCTGTAACTTTTTTGCTCCCAGATGCATCAATGAGCAGAATTTTTCAAAAATGTGGAAATTACAAGAGTGTTGAAAAAAAACGGTATCCGGAGCACAATACAGAAAAACTTTTACTACAAAAGTTGTAGCAAATTGTACCCTTAACACAATGGTCTGTAACTTTTTTGCTCCCAGATGCATCAATGAGCAGAATTTTTCAAAAATGTGGAAATTACAAGAGTGTTGAAAAAAAACGGTATCCGGGGCACAATACAGAAAATCTTTTACAACAAAAGTTGTAGCAAATTGTGCCCTTAACACAACGGTCTGTGACTATTTTGCTCCCAGATGCATCAATGAGCAGAATTTTTCAAAAATGTGGAAATTACAAGAGTGTTGAAAAAAAACGGTATCCGGGGCACAATACAGAAAATCTTTTACAACAAAAGTTGTAGCAAATTGTGCCCTTAACACAACGGTCTGTAACTATTTTGCTCCCAGATGCATGAATGAGCAGAATTTTTCAAAAATGTGGAAATTACAAGAGTGTTGAAAAAAAACGGTATCCGGAGCACAATACAGAAAAACTTTTACTACAAAAGTTGTAGCAAATTGTACCCTTAACACAATGGTCTGTAACTATTTTGCTCCCAGATGCATCAATGAGCAGAATTTTTCAAAAATGTGGAAATTACAAGAGTGTTGAAAAAAAACGGTATCCGGAGCACAATACAGAAAAACTTTTACTACAAAAGTTGTAGCAAATTGTGCCCTTAACACAACGGTCTGTAACTATTTTGCTCCCAGATGCATCAATGAGCAGAATTTTTCAAAAATGTGGAAATTACAAGAGTGTTGAAAAAAAACGGTATCCGGAGCACAATACAGAAAAACTTTTACTACAAAAGTTGTAGCAAATTGTACCCTTAACACAATGGTCTGTAACTTTTTTGCTCCCAGATGCATCAATGAGCAGAATTTTTCAAAAATGTGGAAATTACAAGAGTGTTGAAAAAAAACGGTATCCGGAGCACAATACAGAAAAACTTTTACTACAAAAGTTGTAGCAAATTGTACCCTTAACACAATGGTCTGTAACTTTTTTGCTCCCAGATGCATCAATGAGCAGAATTTTTCAAAAATGTGGAAATTACAAGAGTGTTGAAAAAAAACGGTATCCGGGGCACAATACAGAAAATCTTTTACAACAAAAGTTGTAGCAAATTGTGCCCTTAACACAACGGTCTGTGACTATTTTGCTCCCAGATGCATCAATGAGCAGAATTTTTCAAAAATGTGGAAATTACAAGAGTGTTGAAAAAAAACGGTATCCGGAGCACAATACAGAAAAACTTTTACTACAAAAGTTGTAGCAAATTGTACCCTTAACACAATGGTCTGTAACTTTTTTGCTCCCAGATGCATCAATGAGCAGAATTTTTCAAAAATGTGGAAATTACAAGAGTGTTGAAAAAAAACGGTATCCGGAGCACAATACAGAAAAACTTTTACTACAAAAGTTGTAGCAAATTGTACCCTTAACACAATGGTCTGTAACTATTTTGCTCCCAGATGCATGAATGAGCAGAATTTTTCAAAAATGTGGAAATTACAAGAGTGTTGAAAAAAAACGGTATCCGGAGCACAATACAGAAAAACTTTTACTACAAAAGTTGTAGCAAATTGTACCCTTAACACAATGGTCTGTAACTTTTTTGCTCCCAGATGCATCAATGAGCAGAATTTTTCAAAAATGTGGAAATTACAAGAGTGTTGAAAAAAAACGGTATCCGGGGCACAATACAGAAAATCTTTTACAACAAAAGTTGTAGCAAATTGTGCCCTTAACACAACGGTCTGTAACTATTTTGCTCCCAGATGTATCAATGAGCAGAATTTTTCAAAAATGTGGAAATTACAAGAGTGTTGAAAAAAACGGTATCCGGAGCACAATACAGAAAAACTTTTACTACAAAAGTTGTAGCAAATTGTGCCCTTAACACAACGGTCTGTAACTATTTTGCTCCCAGATGCATCAATGAGCAGAATTTTTCAAAAATGTGGAAATTACAAGAGTGTTGAAAAAAAACGGTATCCGGAGCACAATACAGAAAAACTTTTACTACAAAAGTTGTAGCAAATTGTACCCTTAACACAATGGTCTGTAACTTTTTTGCTCCCAGATGCATCAATGAGCAGAATTTTTCAAAAATGTGGAAATTACAAGAGTGTTGAAAAAAAACGGTATCCGGTGCACAATACAGAAAATCTTTTACAACAAAAGTTGTAGCAAATTGTGCCCTTAACACAACGGTCTGTAACTATTTTGCTCCCAGATGCATGAATGAGCAGAATTTTTCAAAAATGTGGAAATTACAAGAGTGTTGAAAAAAAACGGTATCCGGAGCACAATACAGAAAAACTTTTACTACAAAAGTTGTAGCAAATTGTACCCTTAACACAATGGTCTGAACTATTTTGCTCCCAGATGCATCAATGAGCAGAATTTTTCAAAAATGTGGAAATTACAAGAGTGTTGAAAAAAAACGGTATCCGGAGCACAATACAGAAAAACTTTTACTACAAAAGTTGTAGCAAATTGTGCCCTTAACACAACGGTCTGTAACTATTTTGCTCCCAGATGCATCAATGAGCAGAATTTTTCAAAAATGTGGAAATTACAAGAGTGTTGAAAAAAAACGGTATCCGGAGCACAATACAGAAAAACTTTTACTACAAAAGTTGTAGCAAATTGTACCCTTAACACAAGGGTCTGTAACTTTTTTGCTCCCAGATGCATCAATGAGCAGAATTTTTCAAAAATGTGGAAATTACAAGAGTGTTGAAAAAAAACGGTATCCGGAGCACAATACAGAAAAACTTTTACTACAAAAGTTGTAGCAAATTGTACCCTTAACACAATGGTCTGTAACTTTTTTGCTCCCAGATGCATCAATGAGCAGAATTTTTCAAAAATGTGGAAATTACAAGAGTGTTGAAAAAAAACGGTATCCGGGGCACAATACAGAAAATCTTTTACAACAAAAGTTGTAGCAAATTGTGCCCTTAACACAACGGTCTGTGACTATTTTGCTCCCAGATGCATCAATGAGCAGAATTTTTCAAAAATGTGGAAATTACAAGAGTGTTGAAAAAAAACGGTATCCGGAGCACAATACAGAAAAACTTTTACTACAAAAGTTGTAGCAAATTGTACCCTTAACACAATGGTCTGTAACTATTTTGCTCCCAGATGCATGAATGAGCAGAATTTTTCAAAAATGTGGAAATTACAAGAGTGTTGAAAAAAAACGGTATCCGGAGCACAATACAGAAAAACTTTTACTACAAAAGTTGTAGCAAATTGTGCCCTTAACACAACGGTCTGTAACTATTTTGCTCCCAGATGCATCAATGAGCAGAATTTTTCAAAAATGTGGAAATTACAAGAGTGTTGAAAAAAAACGGTATCCGGAGCACAATACAGAAAAACTTTTACTACAAAAGTTGTAGCAAATTGTACCCTTAACACAATGGTCTGTAACTTTTTTGCTCCCAGATGCATCAATGAGCAGAATTTTTCAAAAATGTGGAAATTACAAGAGTGTTGAAAAAAAACGGTATCCGGAGCACAATACAGAAAAACTTTTACTACAAAAGTTGTAGCAAATTGTACCCTTAACACAATGGTCTGTAACTTTTTTGCTCCCAGATGCATCAATGAGCAGAATTTTTCAAAAATGTGGAAATTACAAGAGTGTTGAAAAAAAACGGTATCCGGGGCACAATACAGAAAATCTTTTACAACAAAAGTTGTAGCAAATTGTGCCCTTAACACAACGGTCTGTGACTATTTTGCTCCCAGATGCATCAATGAGCAGAATTTTTCAAAAATGTGGAAATTACAAGAGTGTTGAAAAAAAACGGTATCCGGAGCACAATACAGAAAAACTTTTACTACAAAAGTTGTAGCAAATTGTACCCTTAACACAATGGTCTGTAACTTTTTTGCTCCCAGATGCATCAATGAGCAGAATTTTTCAAAAATGTGGAAATTACAAGAGTGTTGAAAAAAAACGGTATCCGGAGCACAATACAGAAAAACTTTTACTACAAAAGTTGTAGCAAATTGTACCCTTAACACAATGGTCTGAACTATTTTGCTCCCAGATGCATGAATGAGCAGAATTTTTCAAAAATGTGGAAATTACAAGAGTGTTGAAAAAAAACGGTATCCGGAGCACAATACAGAAAAACTTTTACTACAAAAGTTGTAGCAAATTGTGCCCTTAACACAACGGTCTGTAACTATTTTGCTCCCAGATGCATCAATGAGCAGAATTTTTCAAAAATGTGGAAATTACAAGAGTGTTGAAAAAAAACGGTATCCGGAGCACAATACAGAAAAACTTTTACTACAAAAGTTGTAGCAAATTGTACCCTTAACACAATGGTCTGTAACTTTTTTGCTCCCAGATGCATCAATGAGCAGAATTTTTCAAAAATGTGGAAATTACAAGAGTGTTGAAAAAAAACGGTATCCGGAGCACAATACAGAAAAACTTTTACTACAAAAGTTGTAGCAAATTGTACCCTTAACACAATGGTCTGTAACTTTTTTGCTCCCAGATGCATCAATGAGCAGAATTTTTCAAAAATGTGGAAATTACAAGAGTGTTGAAAAAAAACGGTATCCGGAGCACAATACAGAAAAACTTTTACTACAAAAGTTGTAGCAAATTGTACCCTTAACACAAGGGTCTGTAACTTTTTTGCTCCCAGATGCATCAATGAGCAGAATTTTTCAAAAATGTGGAAATTACAAGAGTGTTGAAAAAAAACGGTATCCGGAGCACAATACAGAAAAACTTTTACTACAAAAGTTGTAGCAAATTGTACCCTTAACACAATGGTCTGTAACTTTTTTGCTCCCAGATGCATCAATGAGCAGAATTTTTCAAAAATGTGGAAATTACAAGAGTGTTGAAAAAAAACGGTATCCGGGGCACAATACAGAAAATCTTTTACAACAAAAGTTGTAGCAAATTGTGCCCTTAACACAACGGTCTGTGACTATTTTGCTCCCAGATGCATCAATGAGCAGAATTTTTCAAAAATGTGGAAATTACAAGAGTGTTGAAAAAAAACGGTATCCGGAGCACAATACAGAAAAACTTTTACTACAAAAGTTGTAGCAAATTGTACCCTTAACACAATGGTCTGTAACTATTTTGCTCCCAGATGCATGAATGAGCAGAATTTTTCAAAAATGTGGAAATTACAAGAGTGTTGAAAAAAAACGGTATCCGGAGCACAATACAGAAAAACTTTTACTACAAAAGTTGTAGCAAATTGTGCCCTTAACACAACGGTCTGTAACTATTTTGCTCCCAGATGCATCAATGAGCAGAATTTTTCAAAAATGTGGAAATTACAAGAGTGTTGAAAAAAAACGGTATCCGGAGCACAATACAGAAAAACTTTTACTACAAAAGTTGTAGCAAATTGTACCCTTAACACAATGGTCTGTAACTTTTTTGCTCCCAGATGCATCAATGAGCAGAATTTTTCAAAAATGTGGAAATTACAAGAGTGTTGAAAAAAAACGGTATCCGGAGCACAATACAGAAAAACTTTTACTACAAAAGTTGTAGCAAATTGTACCCTTAACACAATGGTCTGTAACTTTTTTGCTCCCAGATGCATCAATGAGCAGAATTTTTCAAAAATGTGGAAATTACAAGAGTGTTGAAAAAAAACGGTATCCGGGGCACAATACAGAAAATCTTTTACAACAAAAGTTGTAGCAAATTGTGCCCTTAACACAACGGTCTGTGACTATTTTGCTCCCAGATGCATCAATGAGCAGAATTTTTCAAAAATGTGGAAATTACAAGAGTGTTGAAAAAAAACGGTATCCGGAGCACAATACAGAAAAACTTTTACTACAAAAGTTGTAGCAAATTGTACCCTTAACACAATGGTCTGTAACTTTTTTGCTCCCAGATGCATCAATGAGCAGAATTTTTCAAAAATGTGGAAATTACAAGAGTGTTGAAAAAAAACGGTATCCGGAGCACAATACAGAAAAACTTTTACTACAAAAGTTGTAGCAAATTGTACCCTTAACACAATGGTCTGAACTATTTTGCTCCCAGATGCATGAATGAGCAGAATTTTTCAAAAATGTGGAAATTACAAGAGTGTTGAAAAAAAACGGTATCCGGAGCACAATACAGAAAAACTTTTACTACAAAAGTTGTAGCAAATTGTGCCCTTAACACAACGGTCTGTAACTATTTTGCTCCCAGATGCATCAATGAGCAGAATTTTTCAAAAATGTGGAAATTACAAGAGTGTTGAAAAAAAACGGTATCCGGAGCACAATACAGAAAAACTTTTACTACAAAAGTTGTAGCAAATTGTACCCTTAACACAATGGTCTGTAACTTTTTTGCTCCCAGATGCATCAATGAGCAGAATTTTTCAAAAATGTGGAAATTACAAGAGTGTTGAAAAAAAACGGTATCCGGAGCACAATACAGAAAAACTTTTACTACAAAAGTTGTAGCAAATTGTACCCTTAACACAATGGTCTGTAACTTTTTTGCTCCCAGATGCATCAATGAGCAGAATTTTTCAAAAATGTGGAAATTACAAGAGTGTTGAAAAAAAACGGTATCCGGGGCACAATACAGAAAATCTTTTACAACAAAAGTTGTAGCAAATTGTGCCCTTAACACAACGGTCTGTGACTATTTTGCTCCCAGATGCATCAATGAGCAGAATTTTTCAAAAATGTGGAAATTACAAGAGTGTTGAAAAAAAACGGTATCCGGAGCACAATACAGAAAAACTTTTACTACAAAAGTTGTAGCAAATTGTACCCTTAACACAATGGTCTGTAACTTTTTTGCTCCCAGATGCATCAATGAGCAGAATTTTTCAAAAATGTGGAAATTACAAGAGTGTTGAAAAAAAACGGTATCCGGAGCACAATACAGAAAAACTTTTACTACAAAAGTTGTAGCAAATTGTACCCTTAACACAATGGTCTGAACTATTTTGCTCCCAGATGCATCAATGAGCAGAATTTTTCAAAAATGTGGAAATTACAAGAGTGTTGAAAAAAAACGGTATCCGGAGCACAATACAGAAAAACTTTTACTACAAAAGTTGTAGCAAATTGTACCCTTAACACAATGGTCTGAACTATTTTGCTCCCAGATGCATCAATGAGCAGAATTTTTCAAAAATGTGGAAATTACAAGAGTGTTGAAAAAAAACGGTATCCGGAGCACAATACAGAAAAACTTTTACTACAAAAGTTGTAGCAAATTGTGCCCTTAACACAACGGTCTGTAACTATTTTGCTCCCAGATGCATCAATGAGCAGAATTTTTCAAAAATGTGGAAATTACAAGAGTGTTGAAAAAAAACGGTATCCGGAGCACAATACAGAAAAACTTTTACTACAAAAGTTGTAGCAAATTGTACCCTTAACACAAGGGTCTGTAACTTTTTTGCTCCCAGATGCATCAATGAGCAGAATTTTTCAAAAATGTGGAAATTACAAGAGTGTTGAAAAAAAACGGTATCCGGAGCACAATACAGAAAAACTTTTACTACAAAAGTTGTAGCAAATTGTACCCTTAACACAATGGTCTGTAACTTTTTTGCTCCCAGATGCATCAATGAGCAGAATTTTTCAAAAATGTGGAAATTACAAGAGTGTTGAAAAAAAACGGTATCCGGGGCACAATACAGAAAATCTTTTACAACAAAAGTTGTAGCAAATTGTGCCCTTAACACAACGGTCTGTGACTATTTTGCTCCCAGATGCATCAATGAGCAGAATTTTTCAAAAATGTGGAAATTACAAGAGTGTTGAAAAAAAACGGTATCCGGAGCACAATACAGAAAAACTTTTACTACAAAAGTTGTAGCAAATTGTACCCTTAACACAATGGTCTGTAACTATTTTGCTCCCAGATGCATGAATGAGCAGAATTTTTCAAAAATGTGGAAATTACAAGAGTGTTGAAAAAAAACGGTATCCGGAGCACAATACAGAAAAACTTTTACTACAAAAGTTGTAGCAAATTGTGCCCTTAACACAACGGTCTGTAACTATTTTGCTCCCAGATGCATCAATGAGCAGAATTTTTCAAAAATGTGGAAATTACAAGAGTGTTGAAAAAAAACGGTATCCGGAGCACAATACAGAAAAACTTTTACTACAAAAGTTGTAGCAAATTGTACCCTTAACACAATGGTCTGTAACTTTTTTGCTCCCAGATGCATCAATGAGCAGAATTTTTCAAAAATGTGGAAATTACAAGAGTGTTGAAAAAAAACGGTATCCGGAGCACAATACAGAAAAACTTTTACTACAAAAGTTGTAGCAAATTGTACCCTTAACACAATGGTCTGTAACTTTTTTGCTCCCAGATGCATCAATGAGCAGAATTTTTCAAAAATGTGGAAATTACAAGAGTGTTGAAAAAAAACGGTATCCGGGGCACAATACAGAAAATCTTTTACAACAAAAGTTGTAGCAAATTGTGCCCTTAACACAACGGTCTGTGACTATTTTGCTCCCAGATGCATCAATGAGCAGAATTTTTCAAAAATGTGGAAATTACAAGAGTGTTGAAAAAAAACGGTATCCGGAGCACAATACAGAAAAACTTTTACTACAAAAGTTGTAGCAAATTGTACCCTTAACACAATGGTCTGTAACTTTTTTGCTCCCAGATGCATCAATGAGCAGAATTTTTCAAAAATGTGGAAATTACAAGAGTGTTGAAAAAAAACGGTATCCGGAGCACAATACAGAAAAACTTTTACTACAAAAGTTGTAGCAAATTGTACCCTTAACACAATGGTCTGAACTATTTTGCTCCCAGATGCATGAATGAGCAGAATTTTTCAAAAATGTGGAAATTACAAGAGTGTTGAAAAAAAACGGTATCCGGAGCACAATACAGAAAAACTTTTACTACAAAAGTTGTAGCAAATTGTGCCCTTAACACAACGGTCTGTAACTATTTTGCTCCCAGATGCATCAATGAGCAGAATTTTTCAAAAATGTGGAAATTACAAGAGTGTTGAAAAAAAACGGTATCCGGAGCACAATACAGAAAAACTTTTACTACAAAAGTTGTAGCAAATTGTACCCTTAACACAATGGTCTGTAACTTTTTTGCTCCCAGATGCATCAATGAGCAGAATTTTTCAAAAATGTGGAAATTACAAGAGTGTTGAAAAAAAACGGTATCCGGAGCACAATACAGAAAAACTTTTACTACAAAAGTTGTAGCAAATTGTACCCTTAACACAATGGTCTGTAACTTTTTTGCTCCCAGATGCATCAATGAGCAGAATTTTTCAAAAATGTGGAAATTACAAGAGTGTTGAAAAAAAACGGTATCCGGGGCACAATACAGAAAATCTTTTACAACAAAAGTTGTAGCAAATTGTGCCCTTAACACAACGGTCTGTGACTATTTTGCTCCCAGATGCATCAATGAGCAGAATTTTTCAAAAATGTGGAAATTACAAGAGTGTTGAAAAAAAACGGTATCCGGAGCACAATACAGAAAAACTTTTACTACAAAAGTTGTAGCAAATTGTACCCTTAACACAATGGTCTGTAACTTTTTTGCTCCCAGATGCATCAATGAGCAGAATTTTTCAAAAATGTGGAAATTACAAGAGTGTTGAAAAAAAACGGTATCCGGAGCACAATACAGAAAAACTTTTACTACAAAAGTTGTAGCAAATTGTACCCTTAACACAATGGTCTGAACTATTTTGCTCCCAGATGCATCAATGAGCAGAATTTTTCAAAAATGTGGAAATTACAAGAGTGTTGAAAAAAAACGGTATCCGGAGCACAATACAGAAAAACTTTTACTACAAAAGTTGTAGCAAATTGTGCCCTTAACACAACGGTCTGTAACTATTTTGCTCCCAGATGCATCAATGAGCAGAATTTTTCAAAAATGTGGAAATTACAAGAGTGTTGAAAAAAAACGGTATCCGGAGCACAATACAGAAAAACTTTTACTACAAAAGTTGTAGCAAATTGTACCCTTAACACAATGGTCTGTAACTTTTTTGCTCCCAGATGCATCAATGAGCAGAATTTTTCAAAAATGTGGAAATTACAAGAGTGTTGAAAAAAAACGGTATCCGGAGCACAATACAGAAAAACTTTTACTACAAAAGTTGTAGCAAATTGTACCCTTAACACAATGGTCTGTAACTTTTTTGCTCCCAGATGCATCAATGAGCAGAATTTTTCAAAAATGTGGAAATTACAAGAGTGTTGAAAAAAAACGGTATCCGGGGCACAATACAGAAAATCTTTTACAACAAAAGTTGTAGCAAATTGTGCCCTTAACACAACGGTCTGTGACTATTTTGCTCCCAGATGCATCAATGAGCAGAATTTTTCAAAAATGTGGAAATTACAAGAGTGTTGAAAAAAAACGGTATCCGGAGCACAATACAGAAAAACTTTTACTACAAAAGTTGTAGCAAATTGTACCCTTAACACAATGGTCTGTAACTATTTTGCTCCCAGATGCATGAATGAGCAGAATTTTTCAAAAATGTGGAAATTACAAGAGTGTTGAAAAAAAACGGTATCCGGAGCACAATACAGAAAAACTTTTACTACAAAAGTTGTAGCAAATTGTGCCCTTAACACAACGGTCTGTAACTATTTTGCTCCCAGATGCATCAATGAGCAGAATTTTTCAAAAATGTGGAAATTACAAGAGTGTTGAAAAAAAACGGTATCCGGAGCACAATACAGAAAAACTTTTACTACAAAAGTTGTAGCAAATTGTACCCTTAACACAATGGTCTGTAACTTTTTTGCTCCCAGATGCATCAATGAGCAGAATTTTTCAAAAATGTGGAAATTACAAGAGTGTTGAAAAAAAACGGTATCCGGAGCACAATACAGAAAAACTTTTACTACAAAAGTTGTAGCAAATTGTACCCTTAACACAATGGTCTGTAACTTTTTTGCTCCCAGATGCATCAATGAGCAGAATTTTTCAAAAATGTGGAAATTACAAGAGTGTTGAAAAAAAACGGTATCCGGGGCACAATACAGAAAATCTTTTACAACAAAAGTTGTAGCAAATTGTGCCCTTAACACAACGGTCTGTGACTATTTTGCTCCCAGATGCATCAATGAGCAGAATTTTTCAAAAATGTGGAAATTACAAGAGTGTTGAAAAAAAACGGTATCCGGAGCACAATACAGAAAAACTTTTACTACAAAAGTTGTAGCAAATTGTACCCTTAACACAATGGTCTGTAACTTTTTTGCTCCCAGATGCATCAATGAGCAGAATTTTTCAAAAATGTGGAAATTACAAGAGTGTTGAAAAAAAACGGTATCCGGAGCACAATACAGAAAAACTTTTACTACAAAAGTTGTAGCAAATTGTACCCTTAACACAATGGTCTGTAACTTTTTTGCTCCCAGATGCATCAATGAGCAGAATTTTTCAAAAATGTGGAAATTACAAGAGTGTTGAAAAAAAACGGTATCCGGAGCACAATACAGAAAAACTTTTACTACAAAAGTTGTAGCAAATTGTACCCTTAACACAAGGGTCTGTAACTTTTTTGCTCCCAGATGCATCAATGAGCAGAATTTTTCAAAAATGTGGAAATTACAAGAGTGTTGAAAAAAAACGGTATCCGGGGCACAATACAGAAAATCTTTTACAACAAAAGTTGTAGCAAATTGTGCCCTTAACACAACGGTCTGTGACTATTTTGCTCCCAGATGCATCAATGAGCAGAATTTTTCAAAAATGTGGAAATTACAAGAGTGTTGAAAAAAAACGGTATCCGGAGCACAATACAGAAAAACTTTTACTACAAAAGTTGTAGCAAATTGTACCCTTAACACAATGGTCTGTAACTTTTTTGCTCCCAGATGCATCAATGAGCAGAATTTTTCAAAAATGTGGAAATTACAAGAGTGTTGAAAAAAAACGGTATCCGGAGCACAATACAGAAAAACTTTTACTACAAAAGTTGTAGCAAATTGTACCCTTAACACAATGGTCTGTAACTATTTTGCTCCCAGATGCATGAATGAGCAGAATTTTTCAAAAATGTGGAAATTACAAGAGTGTTGAAAAAAAACGGTATCCGGAGCACAATACAGAAAAACTTTTACTACAAAAGTTGTAGCAAATTGTACCCTTAACACAATGGTCTGTAACTTTTTTGCTCCCAGATGCATCAATGAGCAGAATTTTTCAAAAATGTGGAAATTACAAGAGTGTTGAAAAAAAACGGTATCCGGGGCACAATACAGAAAATCTTTTACAACAAAAGTTGTAGCAAATTGTGCCCTTAACACAACGGTCTGTAACTATTTTGCTCCCAGATGTATCAATGAGCAGAATTTTTCAAAAATGTGGAAATTACAAGAGTGTTGAAAAAAACGGTATCCGGAGCACAATACAGAAAAACTTTTACTACAAAAGTTGTAGCAAATTGTGCCCTTAACACAACGGTCTGTAACTATTTTGCTCCCAGATGCATCAATGAGCAGAATTTTTCAAAAATGTGGAAATTACAAGAGTGTTGAAAAAAAACGGTATCCGGAGCACAATACAGAAAAACTTTTACTACAAAAGTTGTAGCAAATTGTACCCTTAACACAATGGTCTGTAACTTTTTTGCTCCCAGATGCATCAATGAGCAGAATTTTTCAAAAATGTGGAAATTACAAGAGTGTTGAAAAAAAACGGTATCCGGTGCACAATACAGAAAATCTTTTACAACAAAAGTTGTAGCAAATTGTGCCCTTAACACAACGGTCTGTAACTATTTTGCTCCCAGATGCATGAATGAGCAGAATTTTTCAAAAATGTGGAAATTACAAGAGTGTTGAAAAAAAACGGTATCCGGAGCACAATACAGAAAAACTTTTACTACAAAAGTTGTAGCAAATTGTACCCTTAACACAATGGTCTGAACTATTTTGCTCCCAGATGCATCAATGAGCAGAATTTTTCAAAAATGTGGAAATTACAAGAGTGTTGAAAAAAAACGGTATCCGGAGCACAATACAGAAAAACTTTTACTACAAAAGTTGTAGCAAATTGTGCCCTTAACACAACGGTCTGTAACTATTTTGCTCCCAGATGCATCAATGAGCAGAATTTTTCAAAAATGTGGAAATTACAAGAGTGTTGAAAAAAAACGGTATCCGGAGCACAATACAGAAAAACTTTTACTACAAAAGTTGTAGCAAATTGTACCCTTAACACAATGGTCTGTAACTTTTTTGCTCCCAGATGCATCAATGAGCAGAATTTTTCAAAAATGTGGAAATTACAAGAGTGTTGAAAAAAAACGGTATCCGGAGCACAATACAGAAAAACTTTTACTACAAAAGTTGTAGCAAATTGTACCCTTAACACAATGGTCTGTAACTTTTTTGCTCCCAGATGCATCAATGAGCAGAATTTTTCAAAAATGTGGAAATTACAAGAGTGTTGAAAAAAAACGGTATCCGGAGCACAATACAGAAAAACTTTTACTACAAAAGTTGTAGCAAATTGTACCCTTAACACAATGGTCTGTAACTTTTTTGCTCCCAGATGCATCAATGAGCAGAATTTTTCAAAAATGTGGAAATTACAAGAGTGTTGAAAAAAAACGGTATCCGGGGCACAATACAGAAAATCTTTTACAACAAAAGTTGTAGCAAATTGTGCCCTTAACACAACGGTCTGTGACTATTTTGCTCCCAGATGCATCAATGAGCAGAATTTTTCAAAAATGTGGAAATTACAAGAGTGTTGAAAAAAAACGGTATCCGGAGCACAATACAGAAAAACTTTTACTACAAAAGTTGTAGCAAATTGTACCCTTAACACAATGGTCTGTAACTATTTTGCTCCCAGATGCATGAATGAGCAGAATTTTTCAAAAATGTGGAAATTACAAGAGTGTTGAAAAAAAACGGTATCCGGAGCACAATACAGAAAAACTTTTACTACAAAAGTTGTAGCAAATTGTACCCTTAACACAATGGTCTGTAACTTTTTTGCTCCCAGATGCATCAATGAGCAGAATTTTTCAAAAATGTGGAAATTACAAGAGTGTTGAAAAAAAACGGTATCCGGAGCACAATACAGAAAAACTTTTACTACAAAAGTTGTAGCAAATTGTACCCTTAACACAATGGTCTGTAACTTTTTTGCTCCCAGATGCATCAATGAGCAGAATTTTTCAAAAATGTGGAAATTACAAGAGTGTTGAAAAAAAACGGTATCCGGAGCACAATACAGAAAAACTTTTACTACAAAAGTTGTAGCAAATTGTACCCTTAACACAATGGTCTGTAACTTTTTTGCTCCCAGATGCATCAATGAGCAGAATTTTTCAAAAATGTGGAAATTACAAGAGTGTTGAAAAAAAACGGTATCCGGGGCACAATACAGAAAATCTTTTACAACAAAAGTTGTAGCAAATTGTGCCCTTAACACAACGGTCTGTGACTATTTTGCTCCCAGATGCATCAATGAGCAGAATTTTTCAAAAATGTGGAAATTACAAGAGTGTTGAAAAAAAACGGTATCCGGAGCACAATACAGAAAAACTTTTACTACAAAAGTTGTAGCAAATTGTACCCTTAACACAATGGTCTGTAACTATTTTGCTCCCAGATGCATGAATGAGCAGAATTTTTCAAAAATGTGGAAATTACAAGAGTGTTGAAAAAAAACGGTATCCGGAGCACAATACAGAAAAACTTTTACTACAAAAGTTGTAGCAAATTGTACCCTTAACACAATGGTCTGTAACTTTTTTGCTCCCAGATGCATCAATGAGCAGAATTTTTCAAAAATGTGGAAATTACAAGAGTGTTGAAAAAAAACGGTATCCGGAGCACAATACAGAAAAACTTTTACTACAAAAGTTGTAGCAAATTGTACCCTTAACACAATGGTCTGTAACTTTTTTGCTCCCAGATGCATCAATGAGCAGAATTTTTCAAAAATGTGGAAATTACAAGAGTGTTGAAAAAAAACGGTATCCGGAGCACAATACAGAAAAACTTTTACTACAAAAGTTGTAGCAAATTGTACCCTTAACACAATGGTCTGTAACTTTTTTGCTCCCAGATGCATCAATGAGCAGAATTTTTCAAAAATGTGGAAATTACAAGAGTGTTGAAAAAAAACGGTATCCGGGGCACAATACAGAAAATCTTTTACAACAAAAGTTGTAGCAAATTGTGCCCTTAACACAACGGTCTGTGACTATTTTGCTCCCAGATGCATCAATGAGCAGAATTTTTCAAAAATGTGGAAATTACAAGAGTGTTGAAAAAAAACGGTATCCGGAGCACAATACAGAAAAACTTTTACTACAAAAGTTGTAGCAAATTGTACCCTTAACACAATGGTCTGTAACTTTTTTGCTCCCAGATGCATCAATGAGCAGAATTTTTCAAAAATGTGGAAATTACAAGAGTGTTGAAAAAAAACGGTATCCGGAGCACAATACAGAAAAACTTTTACTACAAAAGTTGTAGCAAATTGTACCCTTAACACAATGGTCTGTAACTATTTTGCTCCCAGATGCATGAATGAGCAGAATTTTTCAAAAATGTGGAAATTACAAGAGTGTTGAAAAAAAACGGTATCCGGAGCACAATACAGAAAAACTTTTACTACAAAAGTTGTAGCAAATTGTACCCTTAACACAATGGTCTGTAACTTTTTTGCTCCCAGATGCATCAATGAGCAGAATTTTTCAAAAATGTGGAAATTACAAGAGTGTTGAAAAAAAACGGTATCCGGAGCACAATACAGAAAAACTTTTACTACAAAAGTTGTAGCAAATTGTACCCTTAACACAATGGTCTGTAACTTTTTTGCTCCCAGATGCATCAATGAGCAGAATTTTTCAAAAATGTGGAAATTACAAGAGTGTTGAAAAAAAACGGTATCCGGAGCACAATACAGAAAAACTTTTACTACAAAAGTTGTAGCAAATTGTACCCTTAACACAATGGTCTGTAACTTTTTTGCTCCCAGATGCATCAATGAGCAGAATTTTTCAAAAATGTGGAAATTACAAGAGTGTTGAAAAAAAACGGTATCCGGGGCACAATACAGAAAATCTTTTACAACAAAAGTTGTAGCAAATTGTGCCCTTAACACAACGGTCTGTGACTATTTTGCTCCCAGATGCATCAATGAGCAGAATTTTTCAAAAATGTGGAAATTACAAGAGTGTTGAAAAAAAACGGTATCCGGAGCACAATACAGAAAAACTTTTACTACAAAAGTTGTAGCAAATTGTACCCTTAACACAATGGTCTGTAACTATTTTGCTCCCAGATGCATGAATGAGCAGAATTTTTCAAAAATGTGGAAATTACAAGAGTGTTGAAAAAAAACGGTATCCGGAGCACAATACAGAAAAACTTTTACTACAAAAGTTGTAGCAAATTGTACCCTTAACACAATGGTCTGTAACTTTTTTGCTCCCAGATGCATCAATGAGCAGAATTTTTCAAAAATGTGGAAATTACAAGAGTGTTGAAAAAAAACGGTATCCGGAGCACAATACAGAAAAACTTTTACTACAAAAGTTGTAGCAAATTGTACCCTTAACACAATGGTCTGTAACTTTTTTGCTCCCAGATGCATCAATGAGCAGAATTTTTCAAAAATGTGGAAATTACAAGAGTGTTGAAAAAAAACGGTATCCGGAGCACAATACAGAAAAACTTTTACTACAAAAGTTGTAGCAAATTGTACCCTTAACACAATGGTCTGTAACTTTTTTGCTCCCAGATGCATCAATGAGCAGAATTTTTCAAAAATGTGGAAATTACAAGAGTGTTGAAAAAAAACGGTATCCGGGGCACAATACAGAAAATCTTTTACAACAAAAGTTGTAGCAAATTGTGCCCTTAACACAACGGTCTGTGACTATTTTGCTCCCAGATGCATCAATGAGCAGAATTTTTCAAAAATGTGGAAATTACAAGAGTGTTGAAAAAAAACGGTATCCGGAGCACAATACAGAAAAACTTTTACTACAAAAGTTGTAGCAAATTGTACCCTTAACACAATGGTCTGTAACTTTTTTGCTCCCAGATGCATCAATGAGCAGAATTTTTCAAAAATGTGGAAATTACAAGAGTGTTGAAAAAAAACGGTATCCGGAGCACAATACAGAAAAACTTTTACTACAAAAGTTGTAGCAAATTGTACCCTTAACACAATGGTCTGTAACTATTTTGCTCCCAGATGCATGAATGAGCAGAATTTTTCAAAAATGTGGAAATTACAAGAGTGTTGAAAAAAAACGGTATCCGGAGCACAATACAGAAAAACTTTTACTACAAAAGTTGTAGCAAATTGTACCCTTAACACAATGGTCTGTAACTTTTTTGCTCCCAGATGCATCAATGAGCAGAATTTTTCAAAAATGTGGAAATTACAAGAGTGTTGAAAAAAAACGGTATCCGGGGCACAATACAGAAAATCTTTTACAACAAAAGTTGTAGCAAATTGTGCCCTTAACACAACGGTCTGTGACTATTTTGCTCCCAGATGCATCAATGAGCAGAATTTTTCAAAAATGTGGAAATTACAAGAGTGTTGAAAAAAAACGGTATCCGGGGCACAATACAGAAAATCTTTTACAACAAAAGTTGTAGCAAATTGTGCCCTTAACACAACGGTCTGTAACTATTTTGCTCCCAGATGCATGAATGAGCAGAATTTTTCAAAAATGTGGAAATTACAAGAGTGTTGAAAAAAAACGGTATCCGGAGCACAATACAGAAAAACTTTTACTACAAAAGTTGTAGCAAATTGTACCCTTAACACAATGGTCTGTAACTATTTTGCTCCCAGATGCATCAATGAGCAGAATTTTTCAAAAATGTGGAAATTACAAGAGTGTTGAAAAAAAACGGTATCCGGAGCACAATACAGAAAAACTTTTACTACAAAAGTTGTAGCAAATTGTGCCCTTAACACAACGGTCTGTAACTATTTTGCTCCCAGATGCATCAATGAGCAGAATTTTTCAAAAATGTGGAAATTACAAGAGTGTTGAAAAAAAACGGTATCCGGAGCACAATACAGAAAAACTTTTACTACAAAAGTTGTAGCAAATTGTACCCTTAACACAATGGTCTGTAACTTTTTTGCTCCCAGATGCATCAATGAGCAGAATTTTTCAAAAATGTGGAAATTACAAGAGTGTTGAAAAAAAACGGTATCCGGAGCACAATACAGAAAAACTTTTACTACAAAAGTTGTAGCAAATTGTACCCTTAACACAATGGTCTGTAACTTTTTTGCTCCCAGATGCATCAATGAGCAGAATTTTTCAAAAATGTGGAAATTACAAGAGTGTTGAAAAAAAACGGTATCCGGGGCACAATACAGAAAATCTTTTACAACAAAAGTTGTAGCAAATTGTGCCCTTAACACAACGGTCTGTGACTATTTTGCTCCCAGATGCATCAATGAGCAGCATTTTTCAAAAATGTGGAAATTACAAGAGTGTTGAAAAAAAACGGTATCCGGAGCACAATACAGAAAAACTTTTACTACAAAAGTTGTAGCAAATTGTACCCTTAACACAATGGTCTGTAACTATTTTGCTCCCAGATGCATGAATGAGCAGAATTTTTCAAAAATGTGGAAATTACAAGAGTGTTGAAAAAAAACGGTATCCGGAGCACAATACAGAAAAACTTTTACTACAAAAGTTGTAGCAAATTGTACCCTTAACACAATGGTCTGTAACTTTTTTGCTCCCAGATGCATCAATGAGCAGAATTTTTCAAAAATGTGGAAATTACAAGAGTGTTGAAAAAAAACGGTATCCGGAGCACAATACAGAAAAACTTTTACTACAAAAGTTGTAGCAAATTGTACCCTTAACACAATGGTCTGTAACTTTTTTGCTCCCAGATGCATCAATGAGCAGAATTTTTCAAAAATGTGGAAATTACAAGAGTGTTGAAAAAAAACGGTATCCGGAGCACAATACAGAAAAACTTTTACTACAAAAGTTGTAGCAAATTGTACCCTTAACACAATGGTCTGTAACTTTTTTGCTCCCAGATGCATCAATGAGCAGAATTTTTCAAAAATGTGGAAATTACAAGAGTGTTGAAAAAAAACGGTATCCGGGGCACAATACAGAAAATCTTTTACAACAAAAGTTGTAGCAAATTGTGCCCTTAACACAACGGTCTGTGACTATTTTGCTCCCAGATGCATCAATGAGCAGAATTTTTCAAAAATGTGGAAATTACAAGAGTGTTGAAAAAAAACGGTATCCGGAGCACAATACAGAAAAACTTTTACTACAAAAGTTGTAGCAAATTGTACCCTTAACACAATGGTCTGTAACTATTTTGCTCCCAGATGCATGAATGAGCAGAATTTTTCAAAAATGTGGAAATTACAAGAGTGTTGAAAAAAAACGGTATCCGGAGCACAATACAGAAAAACTTTTACTACAAAAGTTGTAGCAAATTGTACCCTTAACACAATGGTCTGTAACTTTTTTGCTCCCAGATGCATCAATGAGCAGAATTTTTCAAAAATGTGGAAATTACAAGAGTGTTGAAAAAAAACGGTATCCGGAGCACAATACAGAAAAACTTTTACTACAAAAGTTGTAGCAAATTGTACCCTTAACACAATGGTCTGTAACTTTTTTGCTCCCAGATGCATCAATGAGCAGAATTTTTCAAAAATGTGGAAATTACAAGAGTGTTGAAAAAAAACGGTATCCGGAGCACAATACAGAAAAACTTTTACTACAAAAGTTGTAGCAAATTGTACCCTTAACACAATGGTCTGTAACTTTTTTGCTCCCAGATGCATCAATGAGCAGAATTTTTCAAAAATGTGGAAATTACAAGAGTGTTGAAAAAAAACGGTATCCGGGGCACAATACAGAAAATCTTTTACAACAAAAGTTGTAGCAAATTGTGCCCTTAACACAACGGTCTGTGACTATTTTGCTCCCAGATGCATCAATGAGCAGAATTTTTCAAAAATGTGGAAATTACAAGAGTGTTGAAAAAAAACGGTATCCGGAGCACAATACAGAAAAACTTTTACTACAAAAGTTGTAGCAAATTGTACCCTTAACACAATGGTCTGTAACTTTTTTGCTCCCAGATGCATCAATGAGCAGAATTTTTCAAAAATGTGGAAATTACAAGAGTGTTGAAAAAAAACGGTATCCGGAGCACAATACAGAAAAACTTTTACTACAAAAGTTGTAGCAAATTGTACCCTTAACACAATGGTCTGTAACTATTTTGCTCCCAGATGCATGAATGAGCAGAATTTTTCAAAAATGTGGAAATTACAAGAGTGTTGAAAAAAAACGGTATCCGGAGCACAATACAGAAAAACTTTTACTACAAAAGTTGTAGCAAATTGTACCCTTAACACAATGGTCTGTAACTTTTTTGCTCCCAGATGCATCAATGAGCAGAATTTTTCAAAAATGTGGAAATTACAAGAGTGTTGAAAAAAAACGGTATCCGGGGCACAATACAGAAAATCTTTTACAACAAAAGTTGTAGCAAATTGTGCCCTTAACACAACGGTCTGTGACTATTTTGCTCCCAGATGCATCAATGAGCAGAATTTTTCAAAAATGTGGAAATTACAAGAGTGTTGAAAAAAAACGGTATCCGGGGCACAATACAGAAAATCTTTTACAACAAAAGTTGTAGCAAATTGTGCCCTTAACACAACGGTCTGTAACTATTTTGCTCCCAGATGCATGAATGAGCAGAATTTTTCAAAAATGTGGAAATTACAAGAGTGTTGAAAAAAAACGGTATCCGGAGCACAATACAGAAAAACTTTTACTACAAAAGTTGTAGCAAATTGTACCCTTAACACAATGGTCTGTAACTATTTTGCTCCCAGATGCATCAATGAGCAGAATTTTTCAAAAATGTGGAAATTACAAGAGTGTTGAAAAAAAACGGTATCCGGAGCACAATACAGAAAAACTTTTACTACAAAAGTTGTAGCAAATTGTACCCTTAACACAATGGTCTGTAACTTTTTTGCTCCCAGATGCATCAATGAGCAGAATTTTTCAAAAATGTGGAAATTACAAGAGTGTTGAAAAAAAACGGTATCCGGGGCACAATACAGAAAATCTTTTACAACAAAAGTTGTAGCAAATTGTGCCCTTAACACAACGGTCTGTGACTATTTTGCTCCCAGATGCATCAATGAGCAGAATTTTTCAAAAATGTGGAAATTACAAGAGTGTTGAAAAAAAACGGTATCCGGAGCACAATACAGAAAAACTTTTACTACAAAAGTTGTAGCAAATTGTACCCTTAACACAATGGTCTGTAACTTTTTTGCTCCCAGATGCATCAATGAGCAGAATTTTTCAAAAATGTGGAAATTACAAGAGTGTTGAAAAAAAACGGTATCCGGAGCACAATACAGAAAAACTTTTACTACAAAAGTTGTAGCAAATTGTACCCTTAACACAATGGTCTGTAACTTTTTTGCTCCCAGATGCATCAATGAGCAGAATTTTTCAAAAATGTGGAAATTACAAGAGTGTTGAAAAAAAACGGTATCCGGAGCACAATACAGAAAAACTTTTACTACAAAAGTTGTAGCAAATTGTACCCTTAACACAATGGTCTGTAACTTTTTTGCTCCCAGATGCATCAATGAGCAGAATTTTTCAAAAATGTGGAAATTACAAGAGTGTTGAAAAAAAACGGTATCCGGGGCACAATACAGAAAATCTTTTACAACAAAAGTTGTAGCAAATTGTGCCCTTAACACAACGGTCTGTGACTATTTTGCTCCCAGATGCATCAATGAGCAGAATTTTTCAAAAATGTGGAAATTACAAGAGTGTTGAAAAAAAACGGTATCCGGAGCACAATACAGAAAAACTTTTACTACAAAAGTTGTAGCAAATTGTACCCTTAACACAATGGTCTGTAACTTTTTTGCTCCCAGATGCATCAATGAGCAGAATTTTTCAAAAATGTGGAAATTACAAGAGTGTTGAAAAAAAACGGTATCCGGGGCACAATACAGAAAATCTTTTACAACAAAAGTTGTAGCAAATTGTGCCCTTAACACAACGGTCTGTGACTATTTTGCTCCCAGATGCATCAATGAGCAGAATTTTTCAAAAATGTGGAAATTACAAGAGTGTTGAAAAAAAACGGTATCCGGAGCACAATACAGAAAAACTTTTACTACAAAAGTTGTAGCAAATTGTACCCTTAACACAATGGTCTGTAACTTTTTTGCTCCCAGATGCATCAATGAGCAGAATTTTTCAAAAATGTGGAAATTACAAGAGTGTTGAAAAAAAACGGTATCCGGAGCACAATACAGAAAAACTTTTACTACAAAAGTTGTAGCAAATTGTACCCTTAACACAATGGTCTGTAACTTTTTTGCTCCCAGATGCATCAATGAGCAGAATTTTTCAAAAATGTGGAAATTACAAGAGTGTTGAAAAAAAACGGTATCCGGAGCACAATACAGAAAAACTTTTACTACAAAAGTTGTAGCAAATTGTACCCTTAACACAATGGTCTGTAACTTTTTTGCTCCCAGATGCATCAATGAGCAGAATTTTTCAAAAATGTGGAAATTACAAGAGTGTTGAAAAAAAACGGTATCCGGGGCACAATACAGAAAATCTTTTACAACAAAAGTTGTAGCAAATTGTGCCCTTAACACAACGGTCTGTGACTATTTTGCTCCCAGATGCATCAATGAGCAGAATTTTTCAAAAATGTGGAAATTACAAGAGTGTTGAAAAAAAACGGTATCCGGAGCACAATACAGAAAAACTTTTACTACAAAAGTTGTAGCAAATTGTACCCTTAACACAATGGTCTGTAACTTTTTTGCTCCCAGATGCATCAATGAGCAGAATTTTTCAAAAATGTGGAAATTACAAGAGTGTTGAAAAAAAACGGTATCCGGGGCACAATACAGAAAATCTTTTACAACAAAAGTTGTAGCAAATTGTGCCCTTAACACAACGGTCTGTGACTATTTTGCTCCCAGATGCATCAATGAGCAGAATTTTTCAAAAATGTGGAAATTACAAGAGTGTTGAAAAAAAACGGTATCCGGAGCACAATACAGAAAAACTTTTACTACAAAAGTTGTAGCAAATTGTACCCTTAACACAATGGTCTGTAACTTTTTTGCTCCCAGATGCATCAATGAGCAGAATTTTTCAAAAATGTGGAAATTACAAGAGTGTTGAAAAAAAACGGTATCCGGAGCACAATACAGAAAAACTTTTACTACAAAAGTTGTAGCAAATTGTACCCTTAACACAATGGTCTGTAACTATTTTGCTCCCAGATGCATGAATGAGCAGAATTTTTCAAAAATGTGGAAATTACAAGAGTGTTGAAAAAAAACGGTATCCGGAGCACAATACAGAAAAACTTTTACTACAAAAGTTGTAGCAAATTGTACCCTTAACACAATGGTCTGTAACTTTTTTGCTCCCAGATGCATCAATGAGCAGAATTTTTCAAAAATGTGGAAATTACAAGAGTGTTGAAAAAAAACGGTATCCGGAGCACAATACAGAAAAACTTTTACTACAAAAGTTGTAGCAAATTGTACCCTTAACACAATGGTCTGTAACTTTTTTGCTCCCAGATGCATCAATGAGCAGAATTTTTCAAAAATGTGGAAATTACAAGAGTGTTGAAAAAAAACGGTATCCGGGGCACAATACAGAAAATCTTTTACAACAAAAGTTGTAGCAAATTGTGCCCTTAACACAACGGTCTGTGACTATTTTGCTCCCAGATGCATCAATGAGCAGAATTTTTCAAAAATGTGGAAATTACAAGAGTGTTGAAAAAAAACGGTATCCGGAGCACAATACAGAAAAACTTTTACTACAAAAGTTGTAGCAAATTGTACCCTTAACACAATGGTCTGTAACTTTTTTGCTCCCAGATGCATCAATGAGCAGAATTTTTCAAAAATGTGGAAATTACAAGAGTGTTGAAAAAAAACGGTATCCGGGGCACAATACAGAAAATCTTTTACAACAAAAGTTGTAGCAAATTGTGCCCTTAACACAACGGTCTGTGACTATTTTGCTCCCAGATGCATCAATGAGCAGAATTTTTCAAAAATGTGGAAATTACAAGAGTGTTGAAAAAAAACGGTATCCGGAGCACAATACAGAAAAACTTTTACTACAAAAGTTGTAGCAAATTGTACCCTTAACACAATGGTCTGTAACTTTTTTGCTCCCAGATGCATCAATGAGCAGAATTTTTCAAAAATGTGGAAATTACAAGAGTGTTGAAAAAAAACGGTATCCGGGGCACAATACAGAAAATCTTTTACAACAAAAGTTGTAGCAAATTGTGCCCTTAACACAACGGTCTGTGACTATTTTGCTCCCAGATGCATCAATGAGCAGAATTTTTCAAAAATGTGGAAATTACAAGAGTGTTGAAAAAAAACGGTATCCGGAGCACAATACAGAAAAACTTTTACTACAAAAGTTGTAGCAAATTGTACCCTTAACACAATGGTCTGTAACTTTTTTGCTCCCAGATGCATCAATGAGCAGAATTTTTCAAAAATGTGGAAATTACAAGAGTGTTGAAAAAAAACGGTATCCGGAGCACAATACAGAAAAACTTTTACTACAAAAGTTGTAGCAAATTGTACCCTTAACACAATGGTCTGTAACTATTTTGCTCCCAGATGCATGAATGAGCAGAATTTTTCAAAAATGTGGAAATTACAAGAGTGTTGAAAAAAAACGGTATCCGGAGCACAATACAGAAAAACTTTTACTACAAAAGTTGTAGCAAATTGTACCCTTAACACAATGGTCTGTAACTTTTTTGCTCCCAGATGCATCAATGAGCAGAATTTTTCAAAAATGTGGAAATTACAAGAGTGTTGAAAAAAAACGGTATCCGGAGCACAATACAGAAAAACTTTTACTACAAAAGTTGTAGCAAATTGTACCCTTAACACAATGGTCTGTAACTTTTTTGCTCCCAGATGCATCAATGAGCAGAATTTTTCAAAAATGTGGAAATTACAAGAGTGTTGAAAAAAAACGGTATCCGGGGCACAATACAGAAAATCTTTTACAACAAAAGTTGTAGCAAATTGTGCCCTTAACACAACGGTCTGTGACTATTTTGCTCCCAGATGCATGAATGAGCAGAATTTTTCAAAAATGTGGAAATTACAAGAGTGTTGAAAAAAAACGGTATCCGGAGCACAATACAGAAAAACTTTTACTACAAAAGTTGTAGCAAATTGTACCCTTAACACAATGGTCTATAACTTTTTTGCTCCCAGATGCATCAATGAGCAGAATTTTTCAAAAATGTGGAAATTACAAGAGTGTTGAAAAAAAACGGTATCCGGAGCACAATACAGAAAAACTTTTACTACAAAAGTTGTAGCAAATTGTACCCTTAACACAATGGTCTGTAACTTTTTTGCTCCCAGATGCATCAATGAGCAGAATTTTTCAAAAATGTGGAAATTACAAGAGTGTTGAAAAAAAACGGTATCCGGGGCACAATACAGAAAATCTTTTACAACAAAAGTTGTAGCAAATTGTGCCCTTAACACAACGGTCTGTGACTATTTTGCTCCCAGATGCATCAATGAGCAGAATTTTTCAAAAATGTGGAAATTACAAGAGTGTTGAAAAAAAACGGTATCCGGAGCACAATACAGAAAAACTTTTACTACAAAAGTTGTAGCAAATTGTACCCTTAACACAATGGTCTGTAACTTTTTTGCTCCCAGATGCATCAATGAGCAGAATTTTTCAAAAATGTGGAAATTACAAGAGTGTTGAAAAAAAACGGTATCCGGGGCACAATACAGAAAATCTTTTACAACAAAAGTTGTAGCAAATTGTGCCCTTAACACAACGGTCTGTGACTATTTTGCTCCCAGATGCATCAATGAGCAGAATTTTTCAAAAATGTGGAAATTACAAGAGTGTTGAAAAAAAACGGTATCCGGAGCACAATACAGAAAAACTTTTACTACAAAAGTTGTAGCAAATTGTACCCTTAACACAATGGTCTGTAACTTTTTTGCTCCCAGATGCATCAATGAGCAGAATTTTTCAAAAATGTGGAAATTACAAGAGTGTTGAAAAAAAACGGTATCCGGGGCACAATACAGAAAATCTTTTACAACAAAAGTTGTAGCAAATTGTGCCCTTAACACAACGGTCTGTGACTATTTTGCTCCCAGATGCATCAATGAGCAGAATTTTTCAAAAATGTGGAAATTACAAGAGTGTTGAAAAAAAACGGTATCCGGAGCACAATACAGAAAAACTTTTACTACAAAAGTTGTAGCAAATTGTACCCTTAACACAATGGTCTGTAACTTTTTTGCTCCCAGATGCATCAATGAGCAGAATTTTTCAAAAATGTGGAAATTACAAGAGTGTTGAAAAAAAACGGTATCCGGAGCACAATACAGAAAAACTTTTACTACAAAAGTTGTAGCAAATTGTACCCTTAACACAATGGTCTGTAACTATTTTGCTCCCAGATGCATGAATGAGCAGAATTTTTCAAAAATGTGGAAATTACAAGAGTGTTGAAAAAAAACGGTATCCGGAGCACAATACAGAAAAACTTTTACTACAAAAGTTGTAGCAAATTGTACCCTTAACACAATGGTCTGTAACTTTTTTGCTCCCAGATGCATCAATGAGCAGAATTTTTCAAAAATGTGGAAATTACAAGAGTGTTGAAAAAAAACGGTATCCGGAGCACAATACAGAAAAACTTTTACTACAAAAGTTGTAGCAAATTGTACCCTTAACACAATGGTCTGTAACTTTTTTGCTCCCAGATGCATCAATGAGCAGAATTTTTCAAAAATGTGGAAATTACAAGAGTGTTGAAAAAAAACGGTATCCGGGGCACAATACAGAAAATCTTTTACAACAAAAGTTGTAGCAAATTGTGCCCTTAACACAACGGTCTGTGACTATTTTGCTCCCAGATGCATCAATGAGCAGAATTTTTCAAAAATGTGGAAATTACAAGAGTGTTGAAAAAAAACGGTATCCGGAGCACAATACAGAAAAACTTTTACTACAAAAGTTGTAGCAAATTGTACCCTTAACACAATGGTCTGTAACTTTTTTGCTCCCAGATGCATCAATGAGCAGAATTTTTCAAAAATGTGGAAATTACAAGAGTGTTGAAAAAAAACGGTATCCGGGGCACAATACAGAAAATCTTTTACAACAAAAGTTGTAGCAAATTGTGCCCTTAACACAACGGTCTGTGACTATTTTGCTCCCAGATGCATCAATGAGCAGAATTTTTCAAAAATGTGGAAATTACAAGAGTGTTGAAAAAAAACGGTATCCGGAGCACAATACAGAAAAACTTTTACTACAAAAGTTGTAGCAAATTGTACCCTTAACACAATGGTCTGTAACTTTTTTGCTCCCAGATGCATCAATGAGCAGAATTTTTCAAAAATGTGGAAATTACAAGAGTGTTGAAAAAAAACGGTATCCGGAGCACAATACAGAAAAACTTTTACTACAAAAGTTGTAGCAAATTGTACCCTTAACACAATGGTCTGTAACTATTTTGCTCCCAGATGCATGAATGAGCAGAATTTTTCAAAAATGTGGAAATTACAAGAGTGTTGAAAAAAAACGGTATCCGGAGCACAATACAGAAAAACTTTTACTACAAAAGTTGTAGCAAATTGTACCCTTAACACAATGGTCTGTAACTTTTTTGCTCCCAGATGCATCAATGAGCAGAATTTTTCAAAAATGTGGAAATTACAAGAGTGTTGAAAAAAAACGGTATCCGGAGCACAATACAGAAAAACTTTTACTACAAAAGTTGTAGCAAATTGTACCCTTAACACAATGGTCTGTAACTTTTTTGCTCCCAGATGCATCAATGAGCAGAATTTTTCAAAAATGTGGAAATTACAAGAGTGTTGAAAAAAAACGGTATCCGGGGCACAATACAGAAAATCTTTTACAACAAAAGTTGTAGCAAATTGTGCCCTTAACACAACGGTCTGTGACTATTTTGCTCCCAGATGCATCAATGAGCAGAATTTTTCAAAAATGTGGAAATTACAAGAGTGTTGAAAAAAAACGGTATCCGGAGCACAATACAGAAAAACTTTTACTACAAAAGTTGTAGCAAATTGTACCCTTAACACAATGGTCTGTAACTTTTTTGCTCCCAGATGCATCAATGAGCAGAATTTTTCAAAAATGTGGAAATTACAAGAGTGTTGAAAAAAAACGGTATCCGGGGCACAATACAGAAAATCTTTTACAACAAAAGTTGTAGCAAATTGTGCCCTTAACACAACGGTCTGTGACTATTTTGCTCCCAGATGCATCAATGAGCAGAATTTTTCAAAAATGTGGAAATTACAAGAGTGTTGAAAAAAAACGGTATCCGGAGCACAATACAGAAAAACTTTTACTACAAAAGTTGTAGCAAATTGTACCCTTAACACAATGGTCTGTAACTTTTTTGCTCCCAGATGCATCAATGAGCAGAATTTTTCAAAAATGTGGAAATTACAAGAGTGTTGAAAAAAAACGGTATCCGGAGCACAATACAGAAAAACTTTTACTACAAAAGTTGTAGCAAATTGTACCCTTAACACAATGGTCTGTAACTTTTTTGCTCCCAGATGCATCAATGAGCAGAATTTTTCAAAAATGTGGAAATTACAAGAGTGTTGAAAAAAAACGGTATCCGGAGCACAATACAGAAAAACTTTTACTACAAAAGTTGTAGCAAATTGTAGCCTTAACACAATGGTCTGTAACTTTTTTGCTCCCAGATGCATCAATGAGCAGAATTTTTCAAAAATGTGGAAATTACAAGAGTGTTGAAAAAAAACGGTATCCGGGGCACAATACAGAAAATCTTTTACAACAAAAGTTGTAGCAAATTGTGCCCTTAACACAACGGTCTGTGACTATTTTGCTCCCAGATGCATCAATGAGCAGAATTTTTCAAAAATGTGGAAATTACAAGAGTGTTGAAAAAAAACGGTATCCGGAGCACAATACAGAAAAACTTTTACTACAAAAGTTGTAGCAAATTGTACCCTTAACACAATGGTCTGTAACTTTTTTGCTCCCAGATGCATCAATGAGCAGAATTTTTCAAAAATGTGGAAATTACAAGAGTGTTGAAAAAAAACGGTATCCGGGGCACAATACAGAAAATCTTTTACAACAAAAGTTGTAGCAAATTGTGCCCTTAACACAACGGTCTGTGACTATTTTGCTCCCAGATGCATCAATGAGCAGAATTTTTCAAAAATGTGGAAATTACAAGAGTGTTGAAAAAAAACGGTATCCGGAGCACAATACAGAAAAACTTTTACTACAAAAGTTGTAGCAAATTGTACCCTTAACACAATGGTCTGTAACTTTTTTGCTCCCAGATGCATCAATGAGCAGAATTTTTCAAAAATGTGGAAATTACAAGAGTGTTGAAAAAAAACGGTATCCGGAGCACAATACAGAAAAACTTTTACTACAAAAGTTGTAGCAAATTGTACCCTTAACACAATGGTCTGTAACTATTTTGCTCCCAGATGCATGAATGAGCAGAATTTTTCAAAAATGTGGAAATTACAAGAGTGTTGAAAAAAAACGGTATCCGGAGCACAATACAGAAAAACTTTTACTACAAAAGTTGTAGCAAATTGTACCCTTAACACAATGGTCTGTAACTTTTTTGCTCCCAGATGCATCAATGAGCAGAATTTTTCAAAAATGTGGAAATTACAAGAGTGTTGAAAAAAAACGGTATCCGGAGCACAATACAGAAAAACTTTTACTACAAAAGTTGTAGCAAATTGTACCCTTAACACAATGGTCTGTAACTTTTTTGCTCCCAGATGCATCAATGAGCAGAATTTTTCAAAAATGTGGAAATTACAAGAGTGTTGAAAAAAAACGGTATCCGGGGCACAATACAGAAAATCTTTTACAACAAAAGTTGTAGCAAATTGTGCCCTTAACACAACGGTCTGTGACTATTTTGCTCCCAGATGCATCAATGAGCAGAATTTTTCAAAAATGTGGAAATTACAAGAGTGTTGAAAAAAAACGGTATCCGGAGCACAATACAGAAAAACTTTTACTACAAAAGTTGTAGCAAATTGTACCCTTAACACAATGGTCTGTAACTTTTTTGCTCCCAGATGCATCAATGAGCAGAATTTTTCAAAAATGTGGAAATTACAAGAGTGTTGAAAAAAAACGGTATCCGGGGCACAATACAGAAAATCTTTTACAACAAAAGTTGTAGCAAATTGTGCCCTTAACACAACGGTCTGTGACTATTTTGCTCCCAGATGCATCAATGAGCAGAATTTTTCAAAAATGTGGAAATTACAAGAGTGTTGAAAAAAAACGGTATCCGGAGCACAATACAGAAAAACTTTTACTACAAAAGTTGTAGCAAATTGTACCCTTAACACAATGGTCTGTAACTTTTTTGCTCCCAGATGCATCAATGAGCAGAATTTTTCAAAAATGTGGAAATTACAAGAGTGTTGAAAAAAAACGGTATCCGGAGCACAATACAGAAAAACTTTTACTACAAAAGTTGTAGCAAATTGTACCCTTAACACAATGGTCTGTAACTATTTTGCTCCCAGATGCATGAATGAGCAGAATTTTTCAAAAATGTGGAAATTACAAGAGTGTTGAAAAAAAACGGTATCCGGAGCACAATACAGAAAAACTTTTACTACAAAAGTTGTAGCAAATTGTACCCTTAACACAATGGTCTGTAACTTTTTTGCTCCCAGATGCATCAATGAGCAGAATTTTTCAAAAATGTGGAAATTACAAGAGTGTTGAAAAAAAACGGTATCCGGGGCACAATACAGAAAATCTTTTACAACAAAAGTTGTAGCAAATTGTGCCCTTAACACAACGGTCTGTAACTATTTTGCTCCCAGATGTATCAATGAGCAGAATTTTTCAAAAATGTGGAAATTACAAGAGTGTTGAAAAAAACGGTATCCGGAGCACAATACAGAAAAACTTTTACTACAAAAGTTGTAGCAAATTGTGCCCTTAACACAACGGTCTGTAACTATTTTGCTCCCAGATGCATCACTGAGCAGAATTTTTCAAAAATGTGGAAATTACAAGAGTGTTGAAAAAAAACGGTATCCGGAGCACAATACAGAAAAACTTTTACTACAAAAGTTGTAGCAAATTGTACCCTTAACACAATGGTCTGTAACTTTTTTGCTCCCAGATGCATCAATGAGCAGAATTTTTCAAAAATGTGGAAATTACAAGAGTGTTGAAAAAAAACGGTATCCGGGGCACAATACAGAAAATCTTTTACAACAAAAGTTGTAGCAAATTGTGCCCTTAACACAACGGTCTGTGACTATTTTGCTCCCAGATGCATCAATGAGCAGAATTTTTCAAAAATGTGGAAATTACAAGAGTGTTGAAAAAAAACGGTATCCGGGGCACAATACAGAAAATCTTTTACAACAAAAGTTGTAGCAAATTGTGCCCTTAACACAACGGTCTGTAACTATTTTGCTCCCAGATGCATGAATGAGCAGAATTTTTCAAAAATGTGGAAATTACAAGAGTGTTGAAAAAAAACGGTATCCGGAGCACAATACAGAAAAACTTTTACTACAAAAGTTGTAGCAAATTGTACCCTTAACACAATGGTCTGTAACTATTTTGCTCCCAGATGCATCAATGAGCAGAATTTTTCAAAAATGTGGAAATTACAAGAGTGTTGAAAAAAAACGGTATCCGGAGCACAATACAGAAAAACTTTTACTACAAAAGTTGTAGCAAATTGTGCCCTTAACACAACGGTCTGTAACTATTTTGCTCCCAGATGCATCAATGAGCAGAATTTTTCAAAAATGTGGAAATTACAAGAGTGTTGAAAAAAAACGGTATCCGGAGCACAATACAGAAAAACTTTTACTACAAAAGTTGTAGCAAATTGTACCCTTAACACAATGGTCTGTAACTTTTTTGCTCCCAGATGCATCAATGAGCAGAATTTTTCAAAAATGTGGAAATTACAAGAGTGTTGAAAAAAAACGGTATCCGGAGCACAATACAGAAAAACTTTTACTACAAAAGTTGTAGCAAATTGTACCCTTAACACAATGGTCTGTAACTTTTTTGCTCCCAGATGCATCAATGAGCAGAATTTTTCAAAAATGTGGAAATTACAAGAGTGTTGAAAAAAAACGGTATCCGGGGCACAATACAGAAAATCTTTTACAACAAAAGTTGTAGCAAATTGTGCCCTTAACACAACGGTCTGTGACTATTTTGCTCCCAGATGCATCAATGAGCAGAATTTTTCAAAAATGTGGAAATTACAAGAGTGTTGAAAAAAAACGGTATCCGGAGCACAATACAGAAAAACTTTTACTACAAAAGTTGTAGCAAATTGTACCCTTAACACAATGGTCTGTAACTTTTTTGCTCCCAGATGCATCAATGAGCAGAATTTTTCAAAAATGTGGAAATTACAAGAGTGTTGAAAAAAAACGGTATCCGGAGCACAATACAGAAAAACTTTTACTACAAAAGTTGTAGCAAATTGTACCCTTAACACAATGGTCTGTAACTATTTTGCTCCCAGATGCATGAATGAGCAGAATTTTTCAATAATGTGGAAATTACAAGAGTGTTGAAAAAAAACGGTATCCGGAGCACAATACAGAAAAACTTTTACTACAAAAGTTGTAGCAAATTGTACCCTTAACACAATGGTCTGTAACTTTTTTGCTCCCAGATGCATCAATGAGCAGAATTTTTCAAAAATGTGGAAATTACAAGAGTGTTGAAAAAAAACGGTATCCGGGGCACAATACAGAAAATCTTTTACAACAAAAGTTGTAGCAAATTGTGCCCTTAACACAACGGTCTGTAACTATTTTGCTCCCAGATGTATCAATGAGCAGAATTTTTCAAAAATGTGGAAATTACAAGAGTGTTGAAAAAAACGGTATCCGGAGCACAATACAGAAAAACTTTTACTACAAAAGTTGTAGCAAATTGTGCCCTTAACACAACGGTCTGTAACTATTTTGCTCCCAGATGCATCAATGAGCAGAATTTTTCAAAAATGTGGAAATTACAAGAGTGTTGAAAAAAAACGGTATCCGGGGCACAATACAGAAAATCTTTTACAACAAAAGTTGTAGCAAATTGTGCCCTTAACACAACGGTCTGTGACTATTTTGCTCCCAGATGCATCAATGAGCAGAATTTTTCAAAAATGTGGAAATTACAAGAGTGTTGAAAAAAAACGGTATCCGGAGCACAATACAGAAAAACTTTTACTACAAAAGTTGTAGCAAATTGTACCCTTAACACAATGGTCTGTAACTTTTTTGCTCCCAGATGCATCAATGAGCAGAATTTTTCAAAAATGTGGAAATTACAAGAGTGTTGAAAAAAAACGGTATCCGGAGCACAATACAGAAAAACTTTTACTACAAAAGTTGTAGCAAATTGTACCCTTAACACAATGGTCTGTAACTATTTTGCTCCCAGATGCATGAATGAGCAGAATTTTTCAAAAATGTGGAAATTACAAGAGTGTTGAAAAAAAACGGTATCCGGAGCACAATACAGAAAAACTTTTACTACAAAAGTTGTAGCAAATTGTACCCTTAACACAATGGTCTGTAACTTTTTTGCTCCCAGATGCATCAATGAGCAGAATTTTTCAAAAATGTGGAAATTACAAGAGTGTTGAAAAAAAACGGTATCCGGGGCACAATACAGAAAATCTTTTACAACAAAAGTTGTAGCAAATTGTGCCCTTAACACAACGGTCTGTAACTATTTTGCTCCCAGATGTATCAATGAGCAGAATTTTTCAAAAATGTGGAAATTACAAGAGTGTTGAAAAAAAACGGTATCCGGAGCACAATACAGAAAAACTTTTACTACAAAAGTTGTAGCAAATTGTGCCCTTAACACAACGGTCTGTAACTATTTTGCTCCCAGATGCATCAATGAGCAGAATTTTTCAAAAATGTGGAAATTACAAGAGTGTTGAAAAAAAACGGTATCCGGAGCACAATACAGAAAAACTTTTACTACAAAAGTTGTAGCAAATTGTACCCTTAACACAATGGTCTGTAACTTTTTTGCTCCCAGATGCATCAATGAGCAGAATTTTTCAAAAATGTGGAAATTACAAGAGTGTTGAAAAAAAACGGTATCCGGAGCACAATACAGAAAAACTTTTACTACAAAAGTTGTAGCAAATTGTACCCTTAACACAATGGTCTGTAACTTTTTTGCTCCCAGATGCATCAATGAGCAGAATTTTTCAAAAATGTGGAAATTACAAGAGTGTTGAAAAAAAACGGTATCCGGGGCACAATACAGAAAATCTTTTACAACAAAAGTTGTAGCAAATTGTGCCCTTAACACAACGGTCTGTGACTATTTTGCTCCCAGATGCATCAATGAGCAGAATTTTTCAAAAATGTGGAAATTACAAGAGTGTTGAAAAAAAACGGTATCCGGAGCACAATACAGAAAAACTTTTACTACAAAAGTTGTAGCAAATTGTACCCTTAACACAATGGTCTGTAACTTTTTTGCTCCCAGATGCATCAATGAGCAGAATTTTTCAAAAATGTGGAAATTACAAGAGTGTTGAAAAAAAACGGTATCCGGAGCACAATACAGAAAAACTTTTACTACAAAAGTTGTAGCAAATTGTACCCTTAACACAATGGTCTGTAACTATTTTGCTCCCAGATGCATGAATGAGCAGAATTTTTCAAAAATGTGGAAATTACAAGAGTGTTGAAAAAAAACGGTATCCGGAGCACAATACAGAAAAACTTTTACTACAAAAGTTGTAGCAAATTGTACCCTTAACACAATGGTCTGTAACTTTTTTGCTCCCAGATGCATCAATGAGCAGAATTTTTCAAAAATGTGGAAATTACAAGAGTGTTGAAAAAAAACGGTATCCGGGGCACAATACAGAAAATCTTTTACAACAAAAGTTGTAGCAAATTGTGCCCTTAACACAACGGTCTGTAACTATTTTGCTCCCAGATGTATCAATGAGCAGAATTTTTCAAAAATGTGGAAATTACAAGAGTGTTGAAAAAAACGGTATCCGGAGCACAATACAGAAAAACTTTTACTACAAAAGTTGTAGCAAATTGTGCCCTTAACACAACGGTCTGTAACTATTTTGCTCCCAGATGCATCAATGAGCAGAATTTTTCAAAAATGTGGAAATTACAAGAGTGTTGAAAAAAAACGGTATCCGGGGCACAATACAGAAAATCTTTTACAACAAAAGTTGTAGCAAATTGTGCCCTTAACACAACGGTCTGTGACTATTTTGCTCCCAGATGCATCAATGAGCAGAATTTTTCAAAAATGTGGAAATTACAAGAGTGTTGAAAAAAAACGGTATCCGGAGCACAATACAGAAAAACTTTTACTACAAAAGTTGTAGCAAATTGTACCCTTAACACAATGGTCTGTAACTATTTTGCTCCCAGATGCATGAATGAGCAGAATTTTTCAAAAATGTGGAAATTACAAGAGTGTTGAAAAAAAACGGTATCCGGAGCACAATACAGAAAAACTTTTACTACAAAAGTTGTAGCAAATTGTACCCTTAACACAATGGTCTGTAACTTTTTTGCTCCCAGATGCATCAATGAGCAGAATTTTTCAAAAATGTGGAAATTACAAGAGTGTTGAAAAAAAACGGTATCCGGGGCACAATACAGAAAATCTTTTACAACAAAAGTTGTAGCAAATTGTGCCCTTAACACAACGGTCTGTAACTATTTTGCTCCCAGATGTATCAATGAGCAGAATTTTTCAAAAATGTGGAAATTACAAGAGTGTTGAAAAAAACGGTATCCGGAGCACAATACAGAAAAACTTTTACTACAAAAGTTGTAGCAAATTGTGCCCTTAACACAACGGTCTGTAACTATTTTGCTCCCAGATGCATCAATGAGCAGAATTTTTCAAAAATGTGGAAATTACAAGAGTGTTGAAAAAAAACGGTATCCGGGGCACAATACAGAAAATCTTTTACAACAAAAGTTGTAGCAAATTGTGCCCTTAACACAACGGTCTGTGACTATTTTGCTCCCAGATGCATCAATGAGCAGAATTTTTCAAAAATGTGGAAATTACAAGAGTGTTGAAAAAAAACGGTATCCGGAGCACAATACAGAAAAACTTTTACTACAAAAGTTGTAGCAAATTGTACCCTTAACACAATGGTCTGTAACTTTTTTGCTCCCAGATGCATCAATGAGCAGAATTTTTCAAAAATGTGGAAATTACAAGAGTGTTGAAAAAAAACGGTATCCGGGGCACAATACAGAAAATCTTTTACAACAAAAGTTGTAGCAAATTGTGCCCTTAACACAACGGTCTGTGACTATTTTGCTCCCAGATGCATCAATGAGCAGAATTTTTCAAAAATGTGGAAATTACAAGAGTGTTGAAAAAAAACGGTATCCGGAGCACAATACAGAAAAACTTTTACTACAAAAGTTGTAGCAAATTGTACCCTTAACACAATGGTCTGTAACTTTTTTGCTCCCAGATGCATCAATGAGCAGAATTTTTCAAAAATGTGGAAATTACAAGAGTGTTGAAAAAAACGGTATCCGGAGCACAATACAGAAAAACTTTTACTACAAAAGTTGTAGCAAATTGTACCCTTAACACAATGGTCTGTAACTATTTTGCTCCCAGATGCATGAATGAGCAGAATTTTTCAAAAATGTGGAAATTACAAGAGTGTTGAAAAAAAACGGTATCCGGAGCACAATACAGAAAAACTTTTACTACAAAAGTTGTAGCAAATTGTACCCTTAACACAATGGTCTGTAACTTTTTTGCTCCCAGATGCATCAATGAGCAGAATTTTTCAAAAATGTGGAAATTACAAGAGTGTTGAAAAAAAACGGTATCCGGGGCACAATACAGAAAATCTTTTACAACAAAAGTTGTAGCAAATTGTGCCCTTAACACAACGGTCTGTAACTATTTTGCTCCCAGATGTATCAATGAGCAGAATTTTTCAAAAATGTGGAAATTACAAGAGTGTTGAAAAAAACGGTATCCGGAGCACAATACAGAAAAACTTTTACTACAAAAGTTGTAGCAAATTGTGCCCTTAACACAACGGTCTGTAACTATTTTGCTCCCAGATGCATCAATGAGCAGAATTTTTCAAAAATGTGGAAATTACAAGAGTGTTGAAAAAAAACGGTATCCGGGGCACAATACAGAAAATCTTTTACAACAAAAGTTGTAGCAAATTGTGCCCTTAACACAACGGTCTGTGACTATTTTGCTCCCAGATGCATCAATGAGCAGAATTTTTCAAAAATGTGGAAATTACAAGAGTGTTGAAAAAAAACGGTATCCGGAGCACAATACAGAAAAACTTTTACTACAAAAGTTGTAGCAAATTGTACCCTTAACACAATGGTCTGTAACTTTTTTGCTCCCAGATGCATCAATGAGCAGAATTTTTCAAAAATGTGGAAATTACAAGAGTGTTGAAAAAAAACGGTATCCGGAGCACAATACAGAAAAACTTTTACTACAAAAGTTGTAGCAAATTGTACCCTTAACACAATGGTCTGTAACTATTTTGCTCCCAGATGCATGAATGAGCAGAATTTTTCAAAAATGTGGAAATTACAAGAGTGTTGAAAAAAAACGGTATCCGGAGCACAATACAGAAAAACTTTTACTACAAAAGTTGTAGCAAATTGTACCCTTAACACAATGGTCTGTAACTTTTTTGCTCCCAGATGCATCAATGAGCAGAATTTTTCAAAAATGTGGAAATTACAAGAGTGTTGAAAAAAAACGGTATCCGGGGCACAATACAGAAAATCTTTTACAACAAAAGTTGTAGCAAATTGTGCCCTTAACACAACGGTCTGTAACTATTTTGCTCCCAGATGTATCAATGAGCAGAATTTTTCAAAAATGTGGAAATTACAAGAGTGTTGAAAAAAACGGTATCCGGAGCACAATACAGAAAAACTTTTACTACAAAAGTTGTAGCAAATTGTGCCCTTAACACAACGGTCTGTAACTATTTTGCTCCCAGATGCATCACTGAGCAGAATTTTTCAAAAATGTGGAAATTACAAGAGTGTTGAAAAAAAACGGTATCCGGAGCACAATACAGAAAAACTTTTACTACAAAAGTTGTAGCAAATTGTACCCTTAACACAATGGTCTGTAACTTTTTTGCTCCCAGATGCATCAATGAGCAGAATTTTTCAAAAATGTGGAAATTACAAGAGTGTTGAAAAAAAACGGTATCCGGGGCACAATACAGAAAATCTTTTACAACAAAAGTTGTAGCAAATTGTGCCCTTAACACAACGGTCTGTGACTATTTTGCTCCCAGATGCATCAATGAGCAGAATTTTTCAAAAATGTGGAAATTACAAGAGTGTTGAAAAAAAACGGTATCCGGGGCACAATACAGAAAATCTTTTACAACAAAAGTTGTAGCAAATTGTGCCCTTAACACAACGGTCTGTAACTATTTTGCTCCCAGATGTATCAATGAGCAGAATTTTTCAAAAATGTGGAAATTACAAGAGTGTTGAAAAAAACGGTATCCGGAGCACAATACAGAAAAACTTTTACTACAAAAGTTGTAGCAAATTGTGCCCTTAACACAACGGTCTGTAACTATTTTGCTCCCAGATGCATCAATGAGCAGAATTTTTCAAAAATGTGGAAATTACAAGAGTGTTGAAAAAAAACGGTATCCGGGGCACAATACAGAAAATCTTTTACAACAAAAGTTGTAGCAAATTGTGCCCTTAACACAACGGTCTGTGACTATTTTGCTCCCAGATGCATCAATGAGCAGAATTTTTCAAAAATGTGGAAATTACAAGAGTGTTGAAAAAAAACGGTATCCGGAGCACAATACAGAAAAACTTTTACTACAAAAGTTGTAGCAAATTGTACCCTTAACACAATGGTCTGTAACTTTTTTGCTCCCAGATGCATCAATGAGCAGAATTTTTCAAAAATGTGGAAATTACAAGAGTGTTGAAAAAAAACGGTATCCGGGGCACAATACAGAAAATCTTTTACAACAAAAGTTGTAGCAAATTGTGCCCTTAACACAACGGTCTGTGACTATTTTGCTCCCAGATGCATCAATGAGCAGAATTTTTCAAAAATGTGGAAATTACAAGAGTGTTGAAAAAAAACGGTATCCGGAGCACAATACAGAAAAACTTTTACTACAAAAGTTGTAGCAAATTGTACCCTTAACACAATGGTCTGTAACTTTTTTGCTCCCAGATGCATCAATGAGCAGAATTTTTCAAAAATGTGGAAATTACAAGAGTGTTGAAAAAAAACGGTATCCGGGGCACAATACAGAAAATCTTTTACAACAAAAGTTGTAGCAAATTGTGCCCTTAACACAACGGTCTGTAACTATTTTGCTCCCAGATGTATCAATGAGCAGAATTTTTCAAAAATGTGGAAATTACAAGAGTGTTGAAAAAAACGGTATCCGGAGCACAATACAGAAAAACTTTTACTACAAAAGTTGTAGCAAATTGTGCCCTTAACACAACGGTCTGTAACTATTTTGCTCCCAGATGCATCAATGAGCAGAATTTTTCAAAAATGTGGAAATTACAAGAGTGTTGAAAAAAAACGGTATCCGGAGCACAATACAGAAAAACTTTTACTACAAAAGTTGTAGCAAATTGTACCCTTAACACAATGGTCTGTAACTTTTTTGCTCCCAGATGCATCAATGAGCAGAATTTTTCAAAAATGTGGAAATTACAAGAGTGTTGAAAAAAAACGGTATCCGGTGCACAATACAGAAAATCTTTTACAACAAAAGTTGTAGCAAATTGTGCCCTTAACACAACGGTCTGTAACTATTTTGCTCCCAGATGCATGAATGAGCAGAATTTTTCAAAAATGTGGAAATTACAAGAGTGTTGAAAAAAAACGGTATCCGGAGCACAATACAGAAAAACTTTTACTACAAAAGTTGTAGCAAATTGTACCCTTAACACAATGGTCTGAACTATTTTGCTCCCAGATGCATCAATGAGCAGAATTTTTCAAAAATGTGGAAATTACAAGAGTGTTGAAAAAAAACGGTATCCGGAGCACAATACAGAAAAACTTTTACTACAAAAGTTGTAGCAAATTGTACCCTTAACACAATGGTCTGTAACTTTTTTGCTCCCAGATGCATCAATGAGCAGAATTTTTCAAAAATGTGGAAATTACAAGAGTGTTGAAAAAAAACGGTATCCGGAGCACAATACAGAAAAACTTTTACTACAAAAGTTGTAGCAAATTGTACCGTTAACACAATGGTCTGTAACTTTTTTGCTCCCAGATGCATGAATGAGCAGAATTTTTCAAAAATATGGAAATTACAAGAGTGTTGAAAAAAAACGGTATCCGGGGCACAATACAGAAAAACTTTTACTACAAAAGTTGTAGCAAATTGTACCCTTAACACAATGGTCTGTAACTTTTTTGCTCCCAGATGCATCAATGAGCAGAATTTTTCAAAAATGTGGATATTACAAGAGTGTTGAAAAAAAAACGGTATCCGGGGCACAATACAGAAAATCTTTTACAACAAAAGTTGTAGCAAATTGTGCCCTTAACACAACGGTCTGTGACTATTTTGCTCCCAGATGCATCAATGAGCAGAATTTTTCAAAAATGTGGAAATTACAAGAGTGTTGAAAAAAAACGGTATCCGGAGCACAATACAGAAAATCTTTTACAACAAAAGTTGTAGCAAATTGTGCCCTTAACACAACGGTCTGTAACTATTTTGCTCCCAGATGCATCAATGAGCAGAATTTTTCAAAAATGTGGAAATTACAAGAGTGTTGAAAAAAAACGGTATCCGGAGCACAATACAGAAAAACTTTTACTACAAAAGTTGTAGCAAATAGTACCCTTAACACAATGGTCTGTAACTATTTTGCTCCCAGATGCATCAATGAGCAGAATTTTTCAAAAATGTGGAAATTACAAGAGTGTTGAAAAAAAACGGTATCCGGTGCACAATACAGAAAAACTTTTACTACAAAAGTTGTAGCAAATTGTACCCTTAACACAATGGTCTGTAACTTTTTTGCTCCCAGATGCATGAATGAGCAGAATTTTTCAAAAATGTGGAAATTACAAGAGTGTTGAAAAAAAACGGTATCCGGGGCACAATACAGAAAAACTTTTACTACAAAAGTTGTAGCAAATTGTACCCTTAACACAATGGTCTGTAACTTTTTTGCTCCCAGATGCATCAATGAGCAGAATTTTTCAAAAATATGGAAATTACAAGAGTGTTGAAAAAAAACGGTATCCGGGGCACAATACAGAAAATCTTTTACAACAAAAGTTGTAGCAAATTGTGCCCTTAACACAACGGTCTGTAACTATTTTGCTCCCAGATGCATGAATGAGCAGAATTTTTCAAAAATGTGGAAATTACAAGAGTGTTGAAAAAAAACGGTATCCGGAGCACAATACAGAAAAACTTTTACTACAAAAGTTGTAGCAAATTGTGCCCTTAACACAACGGTCTGTAACTATTTTGCTCCCAGATGCATCAATGAGCAGAATTTTTCAAAAATGTGGAAATTACAAGAGTGTTGAAAAAAAACGGTATCCGGAGCACAATACAGAAAAACTTTTACTACAAAAGTTGTAGCAAATTGTACCCTTAACACAATGGTCTGTAACTTTTTTGCTCCCAGATGCATCAATGAGCAGAATTTTTCAAAAATGTGGAAATTACAAGAGTGTTGAAAAAAAACGGTATCCGGGGCACAATACAGAAAATCTTTTACAACAAAAGTTGTAGCAAATTGTGCCCTTAACACAACGGTCTGTGACTATTTTGCTCCCAGATGCATCAATGAGCAGAATTTTTCAAAAATGTGGAAATTACAAGAGTGTTGAAAAAAAACGGTATCCGGGGCACAATACAGAAAATCTTTTACAACAAAAGTTGTAGCAAATTGTGCCCTTAACACAACGGTCTGTAACTATTTTGCTCCCAGATGCATGAATGAGCAGAATTTTTCAAAAATGTGGAAATTACAAGAGTGTTGAAAAAAAACGGTATCCGGAGCACAATACAGAAAAACTTTTACTACAAAAGTTGTAGCAAATTGTACCCTTAACACAATGGTCTGTAACTATTTTGCTCCCAGATGCATCAATGAGCAGAATTTTTCAAAAATGTGGAAATTACAAGAGTGTTGAAAAAAAACGGTATCCGGAGCACAATACAGAAAAACTTTTACTACAAAAGTTGTAGCAAATTGTGCCCTTAACACAACGGTCTGTAACTATTTTGCTCCCAGATGCATCAATGAGCAGAATTTTTCAAAAATGTGGAAATTACAAGAGTGTTGAAAAAAAACGGTATCCGGAGCACAATACAGAAAAACTTTTACTACAAAAGTTGTAGCAAATTGTACCCTTAACACAATGGTCTGTAACTTTTTTGCTCCCAGATGCATCAATGAGCAGAATTTTTCAAAAATGTGGAAATTACAAGAGTGTTGAAAAAAAACGGTATCCGGAGCACAATACAGAAAAACTTTTACTACAAAAGTTGTAGCAAATTGTACCCTTAACACAATGGTCTGTAACTTTTTTGCTCCCAGATGCATCAATGAGCAGAATTTTTCAAAAATGTGGAAATTACAAGAGTGTTGAAAAAAAACGGTATCCGGGGCACAATACAGAAAATCTTTTACAACAAAAGTTGTAGCAAATTGTGCCCTTAACACAACGGTCTGTGACTATTTTGCTCCCAGATGCATCAATGAGCAGAATTTTTCAAAAATGTGGAAATTACAAGAGTGTTGAAAAAAAACGGTATCCGGAGCACAATACAGAAAAACTTTTACTACAAAAGTTGTAGCAAATTGTACCCTTAACACAATGGTCTGTAACTTTTTTGCTCCCAGATGCATCAATGAGCAGAATTTTTCAAAAATGTGGAAATTACAAGAGTGTTGAAAAAAAACGGTATCCGGAGCACAATACAGAAAAACTTTTACTACAAAAGTTGTAGCAAATTGTACCCTTAACACAATGGTCTGTAACTATTTTGCTCCCAGATGCATGAATGAGCAGAATTTTTCAAAAATGTGGAAATTACAAGAGTGTTGAAAAAAAACGGTATCCGGAGCACAATACAGAAAAACTTTTACTACAAAAGTTGTAGCAAATTGTACCCTTAACACAATGGTCTGTAACTTTTTTGCTCCCAGATGCATCAATGAGCAGAATTTTTCAAAAATGTGGAAATTACAAGAGTGTTGAAAAAAAACGGTATCCGGGGCACAATACAGAAAATCTTTTACAACAAAAGTTGTAGCAAATTGTGCCCTTAACACAACGGTCTGTAACTATTTTGCTCCCAGATGTATCAATGAGCAGAATTTTTCAAAAATGTGGAAATTACAAGAGTGTTGAAAAAAACGGTATCCGGAGCACAATACAGAAAAACTTTTACTACAAAAGTTGTAGCAAATTGTGCCCTTAACACAACGGTCTGTAACTATTTTGCTCCCAGATGCATCAATGAGCAGAATTTTTCAAAAATGTGGAAATTACAAGAGTGTTGAAAAAAAACGGTATCCGGGGCACAATACAGAAAATCTTTTACAACAAAAGTTGTAGCAAATTGTGCCCTTAACACAACGGTCTGTGACTATTTTGCTCCCAGATGCATCAATGAGCAGAATTTTTCAAAAATGTGGAAATTACAAGAGTGTTGAAAAAAAACGGTATCCGGAGCACAATACAGAAAAACTTTTACTACAAAAGTTGTAGCAAATTGTACCCTTAACACAATGGTCTGTAACTTTTTTGCTCCCAGATGCATCAATGAGCAGAATTTTTCAAAAATGTGGAAATTACAAGAGTGTTGAAAAAAAACGGTATCCGGAGCACAATACAGAAAAACTTTTACTACAAAAGTTGTAGCAAATTGTACCCTTAACACAATGGTCTGTAACTTTTTTGCTCCCAGATGCATCAATGAGCAGAATTTTTCAAAAATGTGGAAATTACAAGAGTGTTGAAAAAAAACGGTATCCGGGGCACAATACAGAAAATCTTTTACAACAAAAGTTGTAGCAAATTGTGCCCTTAACACAACGGTCTGTGACTATTTTGCTCCCAGATGCATCAATGAGCAGAATTTTTCAAAAATGTGGAAATTACAAGAGTGTTGAAAAAAAACGGTATCCGGAGCACAATACAGAAAAACTTTTACTACAAAAGTTGTAGCAAATTGTACCCTTAACACAATGGTCTGTAACTTTTTTGCTCCCAGATGCATCAATGAGCAGAATTTTTCAAAAATGTGGAAATTACAAGAGTGTTGAAAAAAAACGGTATCCGGAGCACAATACAGAAAAACTTTTACTACAAAAGTTGTAGCAAATTGTACCCTTAACACAATGGTCTGTAACTATTTTGCTCCCAGATGCATGAATGAGCAGAATTTTTCAAAAATGTGGAAATTACAAGAGTGTTGAAAAAAAACGGTATCCGGAGCACAATACAGAAAAACTTTTACTACAAAAGTTGTAGCAAATTGTACCCTTAACACAATGGTCTGTAACTTTTTTGCTCCCAGATGCATCAATGAGCAGAATTTTTCAAAAATGTGGAAATTACAAGAGTGTTGAAAAAAAACGGTATCCGGGGCACAATACAGAAAATCTTTTACAACAAAAGTTGTAGCAAATTGTGCCCTTAACACAACGGTCTGTAACTATTTTGCTCCCAGATGTATCAATGAGCAGAATTTTTCAAAAATGTGGAAATTACAAGAGTGTTGAAAAAAACGGTATCCGGAGCACAATACAGAAAAACTTTTACTACAAAAGTTGTAGCAAATTGTGCCCTTAACACAACGGTCTGTAACTATTTTGCTCCCAGATGCATCAATGAGCAGAATTTTTCAAAAATGTGGAAATTACAAGAGTGTTGAAAAAAAACGGTATCCGGGGCACAATACAGAAAATCTTTTACAACAAAAGTTGTAGCAAATTGTGCCCTTAACACAACGGTCTGTGACTATTTTGCTCCCAGATGCATCAATGAGCAGAATTTTTCAAAAATGTGGAAATTACAAGAGTGTTGAAAAAAAACGGTATCCGGAGCACAATACAGAAAAACTTTTACTACAAAAGTTGTAGCAAATTGTACCCTTAACACAATGGTCTGTAACTTTTTTGCTCCCAGATGCATCAATGAGCAGAATTTTTCAAAAATGTGGAAATTACAAGAGTGTTGAAAAAAAACGGTATCCGGAGCACAATACAGAAAAACTTTTACTACAAAAGTTGTAGCAAATTGTACCCTTAACACAATGGTCTGTAACTATTTTGCTCCCAGATGCATGAATGAGCAGAATTTTTCAAAAATGTGGAAATTACAAGAGTGTTGAAAAAAAACGGTATCCGGAGCACAATACAGAAAAACTTTTACTACAAAAGTTGTAGCAAATTGTACCCTTAACACAATGGTCTGTAACTTTTTTGCTCCCAGATGCATCAATGAGCAGAATTTTTCAAAAATGTGGAAATTACAAGAGTGTTGAAAAAAAACGGTATCCGGGGCACAATACAGAAAATCTTTTACAACAAAAGTTGTAGCAAATTGTGCCCTTAACACAACGGTCTGTAACTATTTTGCTCCCAGATGTATCAATGAGCAGAATTTTTCAAAAATGTGGAAATTACAAGAGTGTTGAAAAAAACGGTATCCGGAGCACAATACAGAAAAACTTTTACTACAAAAGTTGTAGCAAATTGTGCCCTTAACACAACGGTCTGTAACTATTTTGCTCCCAGATGCATCACTGAGCAGAATTTTTCAAAAATGTGGAAATTACAAGAGTGTTGAAAAAAAACGGTATCCGGAGCACAATACAGAAAAACTTTTACTACAAAAGTTGTAGCAAATTGTACCCTTAACACAATGGTCTGTAACTTTTTTGCTCCCAGATGCATCAATGAGCAGAATTTTTCAAAAATGTGGAAATTACAAGAGTGTTGAAAAAAAACGGTATCCGGGGCACAATACAGAAAATCTTTTACAACAAAAGTTGTAGCAAATTGTGCCCTTAACACAACGGTCTGTGACTATTTTGCTCCCAGATGCATCAATGAGCAGAATTTTTCAAAAATGTGGAAATTACAAGAGTGTTGAAAAAAAACGGTATCCGGGGCACAATACAGAAAATCTTTTACAACAAAAGTTGTAGCAAATTGTGCCCTTAACACAACGGTCTGTAACTATTTTGCTCCCAGATGCATGAATGAGCAGAATTTTTCAAAAATGTGGAAATTACAAGAGTGTTGAAAAAAAACGGTATCCGGAGCACAATACAGAAAAACTTTTACTACAAAAGTTGTAGCAAATTGTACCCTTAACACAATGGTCTGTAACTATTTTGCTCCCAGATGCATCAATGAGCAGAATTTTTCAAAAATGTGGAAATTACAAGAGTGTTGAAAAAAAACGGTATCCGGAGCACAATACAGAAAAACTTTTACTACAAAAGTTGTAGCAAATTGTGCCCTTAACACAACGGTCTGTAACTATTTTGCTCCCAGATGCATCAATGAGCAGTTTTTTTCAAAAATGTGGAAATTACAAGAGTGTTGAAAAAAAACGGTATCCGGAGCACAATACAGAAAAACTTTTACTACAAAAGTTGTAGCAAATTGTACCCTTAACACAATGGTCTGTAACTTTTTTGCTCCCAGATGCATCAATGAGCAGAATTTTTCAAAAATGTGGAAATTACAAGAGTGTTGAAAAAAAACGGTATCCGGAGCACAATACAGAAAAACTTTTACTACAAAAGTTGTAGCAAATTGTACCCTTAACACAATGGTCTGTAACTTTTTTGCTCCCAGATGCATCAATGAGCAGAATTTTTCAAAAATGTGGAAATTACAAGAGTGTTGAAAAAAAACGGTATCCGGGGCACAATACAGAAAATCTTTTACAACAAAAGTTGTAGCAAATTGTGCCCTTAACACAACGGTCTGTAACTATTTTGCTCCCAGATGTATCAATGAGCAGAATTTTTCAAAAATGTGGAAATTACAAGAGTGTTGAAAAAAACGGTATCCGGAGCACAATACAGAAAAACTTTTACTACAAAAGTTGTAGCAAATTGTGCCCTTAACACAACGGTCTGTAACTATTTTGCTCCCAGATGCATCAATGAGCAGAATTTTTCAAAAATGTGGAAATTACAAGAGTGTTGAAAAAAAACGGTATCCGGGGCACAATACAGAAAATCTTTTACAACAAAAGTTGTAGCAAATTGTGCCCTTAACACAACGGTCTGTAACTATTTTGCTCCCAGATGTATCAATGAGCAGAATTTTTCAAAAATGTGGAAATTACAAGAGTGTTGAAAAAAACGGTATCCGGAGCACAATACAGAAAAACTTTTACTACAAAAGTTGTAGCAAATTGTGCCCTTAACACAACGGTCTGTAACTATTTTGCTCCCAGATGCATGAATGAGCAGAATTTTTCAAAAATGTGGAAATTACAAGAGTGTTGAAAAAAAACGGTATCCGGAGCACAATACAGAAAAACTTTTACTACAAAAGTTGTAGCAAATTGTGCCCTTAACACAACGGTCTGTAACTATTTTGCTCCCAGATGCATCAATGAGCAGAATTTTTCAAAAATGTGGAAATTACAAGAGTGTTGAAAAAAAACGGTATCCGGGGCACAATACAGAAAATCTTTTACAACAAAAGTTGTAGCAAATTGTGCCCTTAACACAACGGTCTGTGACTATTTTGCTCCCAGATGCATCAATGAGCAGAATTTTTCAAAAATGTGGAAATTACAAGAGTGTTGAAAAAAAACGGTATCCGGGGCACAATACAGAAAATCTTTTACAACAAAAGTTGTAGCAAATTGTGCCCTTAACACAACGGTCTGTAACTATTTTGCTCCCAGATGCATGAATGAGCAGAATTTTTCAAAAATGTGGAAATTACAAGAGTGTTGAAAAAAAACGGTATCCGGAGCACAATACAGAAAAACTTTTACTACAAAAGTTGTAGCAAATTGTACCCTTAACACAATGGTCTGTAACTATTTTGCTCCCAGATGCATCAATGAGCAGAATTTTTCAAAAATGTGGAAATTACAAGAGTGTTGAAAAAAAACGGTATCCGGAGCACAATACAGAAAAACTTTTACTACAAAAGTTGTAGCAAATTGTGCCCTTAACACAACGGTCTGTAACTATTTTGCTCCCAGATGCATCAATGAGCAGTTTTTTTCAAAAATGTGGAAATTACAAGAGTGTTGAAAAAAAACGGTATCCGGAGCACAATACAGAAAAACTTTTACTACAAAAGTTGTAGCAAATTGTACCCTTAACACAATGGTCTGTAACTTTTTTGCTCCCAGATGCATCAATGAGCAGAATTTTTCAAAAATGTGGAAATTACAAGAGTGTTGAAAAAAAACGGTATCCGGGGCACAATACAGAAAATCTTTTACAACAAAAGTTGTAGCAAATTGTGCCCTTAACACAACGGTCTGTGACTATTTTGCTCCCAGATGCATCAATGAGCAGAATTTTTCAAAAATGTGGAAATTACAAGAGTGTTGAAAAAAAACGGTATCCGGGGCACAATACAGAAAATCTTTTACAACAAAAGTTGTAGCAAATTGTGCCCTTAACACAACGGTCTGTAACTATTTTGCTCCCAGATGCATGAATGAGCAGAATTTTTCAAAAATGTGGAAATTACAAGAGTGTTGAAAAAAAACGGTATCCGGAGCACAATACAGAAAAACTTTTACTACAAAAGTTGTAGCAAATTGTACCCTTAACACAATGGTCTGTAACTATTTTGCTCCCAGATGCATCAATGAGCAGAATTTTTCAAAAATGTGGAAATTACAAGAGTGTTGAAAAAAAACGGTATCCGGAGCACAATACAGAAAAACTTTTACTACAAAAGTTGTAGCAAATTGTGCCCTTAACACAACGGTCTGTAACTATTTTGCTCCCAGATGCATCAATGAGCAGTTTTTTTCAAAAATGTGGAAATTACAAGAGTGTTGAAAAAAAACGGTATCCGGAGCACAATACAGAAAAACTTTTACTACAAAAGTTGTAGCAAATTGTACCCTTAACACAATGGTCTGTAACTTTTTTGCTCCCAGATGCATCAATGAGCAGAATTTTTCAAAAATGTGGAAATTACAAGAGTGTTGAAAAAAAACGGTATCCGGAGCACAATACAGAAAAACTTTTACTACAAAAGTTGTAGCAAATTGTACCCTTAACACAATGGTCTGTAACTTTTTTGCTCCCAGATGCATCAATGAGCAGAATTTTTCAAAAATGTGGAAATTACAAGAGTGTTGAAAAAAAACGGTATCCGGGGCACAATACAGAAAATCTTTTACAACAAAAGTTGTAGCAAATTGTGCCCTTAACACAACGGTCTGTAACTATTTTGCTCCCAGATGTATCAATGAGCAGAATTTTTCAAAAATGTGGAAATTACAAGAGTGTTGAAAAAAACGGTATCCGGAGCACAATACAGAAAAACTTTTACTACAAAAGTTGTAGCAAATTGTGCCCTTAACACAACGGTCTGTAACTATTTTGCTCCCAGATGCATCAATGAGCAGAATTTTTCAAAAATGTGGAAATTACAAGAGTGTTGAAAAAAAACGGTATCCGGGGCACAATACAGAAAATCTTTTACAACAAAAGTTGTAGCAAATTGTGCCCTTAACACAACGGTCTGTAACTATTTTGCTCCCAGATGTATCAATGAGCAGAATTTTTCAAAAATGTGGAAATTACAAGAGTGTTGAAAAAAACGGTATCCGGAGCACAATACAGAAAAACTTTTACTACAAAAGTTGTAGCAAATTGTGCCCTTAACACAACGGTCTGTAACTATTTTGCTCCCAGATGCATGAATGAGCAGAATTTTTCAAAAATGTGGAAATTACAAGAGTGTTGAAAAAAAACGGTATCCGGAGCACAATACAGAAAAACTTTTACTACAAAAGTTGTAGCAAATTGTGCCCTTAACACAACGGTCTGTAACTATTTTGCTCCCAGATGCATCAATGAGCAGAATTTTTCAAAAATGTGGAAATTACAAGAGTGTTGAAAAAAAACGGTATCCGGGGCACAATACAGAAAATCTTTTACAACAAAAGTTGTAGCAAATTGTGCCCTTAACACAACGGTCTGTGACTATTTTGCTCCCAGATGCATCAATGAGCAGAATTTTTCAAAAATGTGGAAATTACAAGAGTGTTGAAAAAAAACGGTATCCGGGGCACAATACAGAAAATCTTTTACAACAAAAGTTGTAGCAAATTGTGCCCTTAACACAACGGTCTGTAACTATTTTGCTCCCAGATGCATGAATGAGCAGAATTTTTCAAAAATGTGGAAATTACAAGAGTGTTGAAAAAAAACGGTATCCGGAGCACAATACAGAAAAACTTTTACTACAAAAGTTGTAGCAAATTGTACCCTTAACACAATGGTCTGTAACTATTTTGCTCCCAGATGCATCAATGAGCAGAATTTTTCAAAAATGTGGAAATTACAAGAGTGTTGAAAAAAAACGGTATCCGGAGCACAATACAGAAAAACTTTTACTACAAAAGTTGTAGCAAATTGTGCCCTTAACACAACGGTCTGTAACTATTTTGCTCCCAGATGCATCAATGAGCAGTTTTTTTCAAAAATGTGGAAATTACAAGAGTGTTGAAAAAAAACGGTATCCGGAGCACAATACAGAAAAACTTTTACTACAAAAGTTGTAGCAAATTGTACCCTTAACACAATGGTCTGTAACTTTTTTGCTCCCAGATGCATCAATGAGCAGAATTTTTCAAAAATGTGGAAATTACAAGAGTGTTGAAAAAAAACGGTATCCGGAGCACAATACAGAAAAACTTTTACTACAAAAGTTGTAGCAAATTGTACCCTTAACACAATGGTCTGTAACTTTTTTGCTCCCAGATGCATCAATGAGCAGAATTTTTCAAAAATGTGGAAATTACAAGAGTGTTGAAAAAAAACGGTATCCGGGGCACAATACAGAAAATCTTTTACAACAAAAGTTGTAGCAAATTGTGCCCTTAACACAACGGTCTGTAACTATTTTGCTCCCAGATGTATCAATGAGCAGAATTTTTCAAAAATGTGGAAATTACAAGAGTGTTGAAAAAAACGGTATCCGGAGCACAATACAGAAAAACTTTTACTACAAAAGTTGTAGCAAATTGTGCCCTTAACACAACGGTCTGTAACTATTTTGCTCCCAGATGCATCAATGAGCAGAATTTTTCAAAAATGTGGAAATTACAAGAGTGTTGAAAAAAAACGGTATCCGGAGCACAATACAGAAAAACTTTTACTACAAAAGTTGTAGCAAATTGTACCCTTAACACAATGGTCTGTAACTTTTTTGCTCCCAGATGCATCAATGAGCAGAATTTTTCAAAAATGTGGAAATTACAAGAGTGTTGAAAAAAAACGGTATCCGGTGCACAATACAGAAAATCTTTTACAACAAAAGTTGTAGCAAATTGTGCCCTTAACACAACGGTCTGTAACTATTTTGCTCCCAGATGCATGAATGAGCAGAATTTTTCAAAAATGTGGAAATTACAAGAGTGTTGAAAAAAAACGGTATCCGGAGCACAATACAGAAAAACTTTTACTACAAAAGTTGTAGCAAATTGTACCCTTAACACAATGGTCTGAACTATTTTGCTCCCAGATGCATCAATGAGCAGAATTTTTCAAAAATGTGGAAATTACAAGAGTGTTGAAAAAAAACGGTATCCGGAGCACAATACAGAAAAACTTTTACTACAAAAGTTGTAGCAAATTGTACCCTTAACACAATGGTCTGTAACTTTTTTGCTCCCAGATGCATCAATGAGCAGAATTTTTCAAAAATGTGGAAATTACAAGAGTGTTGAAAAAAAACGGTATCCGGAGCACAATACAGAAAAACTTTTACTACAAAAGTTGTAGCAAATTGTACCGTTAACACAATGGTCTGTAACTTTTTTGCTCCCAGATGCATGAATGAGCAGAATTTTTCAAAAATATGGAAATTACAAGAGTGTTGAAAAAAAACGGTATCCGGGGCACAATACAGAAAAACTTTTACTACAAAAGTTGTAGCAAATTGTACCCTTAACACAATGGTCTGTAACTTTTTTGCTCCCAGATGCATCAATGAGCAGAATTTTTCAAAAATGTGGATATTACAAGAGTGTTGAAAAAAAAACGGTATCCGGGGCACAATACAGAAAATCTTTTACAACAAAAGTTGTAGCAAATTGTGCCCTTAACACAACGGTCTGTGACTATTTTGCTCCCAGATGCATCAATGAGCAGAATTTTTCAAAAATGTGGAAATTACAAGAGTGTTGAAAAAAAACGGTATCCGGAGCACAATACAGAAAATCTTTTACAACAAAAGTTGTAGCAAATTGTGCCCTTAACACAACGGTCTGTAACTATTTTGCTCCCAGATGCATCAATGAGCAGAATTTTTCAAAAATGTGGAAATTACAAGAGTGTTGAAAAAAAACGGTATCCGGAGCACAATACAGAAAAACTTTTACTACAAAAGTTGTAGCAAATAGTACCCTTAACACAATGGTCTGTAACTATTTTGCTCCCAGATGCATCAATGAGCAGAATTTTTCAAAAATGTGGAAATTACAAGAGTGTTGAAAAAAAACGGTATCCGGTGCACAATACAGAAAAACTTTTACTACAAAAGTTGTAGCAAATTGTACCCTTAACACAATGGTCTGTAACTTTTTTGCTCCCAGATGCATGAATGAGCAGAATTTTTCAAAAATGTGGAAATTACAAGAGTGTTGAAAAAAAACGGTATCCGGGGCACAATACAGAAAAACTTTTACTACAAAAGTTGTAGCAAATTGTACCCTTAACACAATGGTCTGTAACTTTTTTGCTCCCAGATGCATCAATGAGCAGAATTTTTCAAAAATATGGAAATTACAAGAGTGTTGAAAAAAAACGGTATCCGGGGCACAATACAGAAAATCTTTTACAACAAAAGTTGTAGCAAATTGTGCCCTTAACACAACGGTCTGTAACTATTTTGCTCCCAGATGCATGAATGAGCAGAATTTTTCAAAAATGTGGAAATTACAAGAGTGTTGAAAAAAAACGGTATCCGGAGCACAATACAGAAAAACTTTTACTACAAAAGTTGTAGCAAATTGTACCCTTAACACAATGGTCTGTAACTATTTTGCTCCCAGATGCATCAATGAGCAGAATTTTTCAAAAATGTGGAAATTACAAGAGTGTTGAAAAAAAACGGTATCCGGAGCACAATACAGAAAAACTTTTACTACAAAAGTTGTAGCAAATTGTGCCCTTAACACAACGGTCTGTAACTATTTTGCTCCCAGATGCATCAATGAGCAGAATTTTTCAAAAATGTGGAAATTACAAGAGTGTTGAAAAAAAACGGTATCCGGAGCACAATACAGAAAAACTTTTACTACAAAAGTTGTAGCAAATTGTACCCTTAACACAATGGTCTGTAACTTTTTTGCTCCCAGATGCATCAATGAGCAGAATTTTTCAAAAATGTGGAAATTACAAGAGTGTTGAAAAAAAACGGTATCCGGAGCACAATACAGAAAAACTTTTACTACAAAAGTTGTAGCAAATTGTACCCTTAACACAATGGTCTGTAACTTTTTTGCTCCCAGATGCATCAATGAGCAGAATTTTTCAAAAATGTGGAAATTACAAGAGTGTTGAAAAAAAACGGTATCCGGGGCACAATACAGAAAATCTTTTACAACAAAAGTTGTAGCAAATTGTGCCCTTAACACAACGGTCTGTGACTATTTTGCTCCCAGATGCATCAATGAGCAGAATTTTTCAAAAATGTGGAAATTACAAGAGTGTTGAAAAAAAACGGTATCCGGAGCACAATACAGAAAAACTTTTACTACAAAAGTTGTAGCAAATTGTACCCTTAACACAATGGTCTGTAACTTTTTTGCTCCCAGATGCATCAATGAGCAGAATTTTTCAAAAATGTGGAAATTACAAGAGTGTTGAAAAAAAACGGTATCCGGAGCACAATACAGAAAAACTTTTACTACAAAAGTTGTAGCAAATTGTACCCTTAACACAATGGTCTGTAACTTTTTTGCTCCCAGATGCATCAATGAGCAGAATTTTTCAAAAATGTGGAAATTACAAGAGTGTTGAAAAAAAACGGTATCCGGAGCACAATACAGAAAAACTTTTACTACAAAAGTTGTAGCAAATTGTACCCTTAACACAATGGTCTGTAACTATTTTGCTCCCAGATGCATGAATGAGCAGAATTTTTCAAAAATGTGGAAATTACAAGAGTGTTGAAAAAAAACGGTATCCGGAGCACAATACAGAAAAACTTTTACTACAAAAGTTGTAGCAAATTGTACCCTTAACACAATGGTCTGTAACTTTTTTGCTCCCAGATGCATCAATGAGCAGAATTTTTCAAAAATGTGGAAATTACAAGAGTGTTGAAAAAAAACGGTATCCGGGGCACAATACAGAAAATCTTTTACAACAAAAGTTGTAGCAAATTGTGCCCTTAACACAACGGTCTGTAACTATTTTGCTCCCAGATGTATCAATGAGCAGAATTTTTCAAAAATGTGGAAATTACAAGAGTGTTGAAAAAAACGGTATCCGGAGCACAATACAGAAAAACTTTTACTACAAAAGTTGTAGCAAATTGTGCCCTTAACACAACGGTCTGTAACTATTTTGCTCCCAGATGCATCAATGAGCAGAATTTTTCAAAAATGTGGAAATTACAAGAGTGTTGAAAAAAAACGGTATCCGGGGCACAATACAGAAAATCTTTTACAACAAAAGTTGTAGCAAATTGTGCCCTTAACACAACGGTCTGTGACTATTTTGCTCCCAGATGCATCAATGAGCAGAATTTTTCAAAAATGTGGAAATTACAAGAGTGTTGAAAAAAAACGGTATCCGGTGCACAATACAGAAAAACTTTTACTACAAAAGTTGTAGCAAATTGTACCCTTAACACAATGGTCTGTAACTATTTTGCTCCCAGATGCATCAATGAGCAGAATTTTCAAAAATGTGGAAATTACAAGAGTGTTGAAAAAAAACGGTATCCGGAGCACAATACAGAAAAACTTTTACTACAAAAGTTGTAGCAAATTGTACCCTTAACACAATGGTCTGTAACTATTTTGCTCCCAGATGCATCAATGAGCAGAATTTTTCAAAAATGTGGAAATTACAAGAGTGTTGAAAAAAAACGGTATCCGGAGCCCAATACAGAAAAACTTTTACTACAAAAGTTGTAGCAAATTGTACCCTTAACACATTGGTCTGTAACTTTTTTGCTCCCAGATGCATCAATGAGCAGAATTTTTCAAAAATGTGGAAATTACAAGAGTGTTGAAAAAAAACGGTATCCGGAGCACAATACAGAAAAACTTTTACTACAAAAGTTGTAGCAAATTGTACCCTTAACACAATGGTCTGTAACTTTTTTGCTCCCAGATGCATGAATGAGCAGAATTTTTCAAAAATGTGGAAATTACAAGAGTGTTGAAAAAAAACGGTATCCGGAGCACAATACAGAAAAACTTTTATTACAAAAGTTGTAGCAAATTGTACCCTTAACACAATGGTCTGTAACTATTTTGCTCCCAGATGCATCAATGAGCAGAATTTTTCAAAAATGTGGAAATTACAAGAGTGTTGAAAAAAAACGGTATCCGGAGCACAATACAGAAAAACTTTTACTACAAAAGTTGTAGCAAATTGTACCCTTAACACAATGGTCTGTAACTATTTTGCTCCCAGATGCATCAATGAGCAGAATTTTCAAAAATGTGGAAATTACAAGAGTGTTGAAAAAAAACGGTATCCGGAGCACAATACAGAAAAACTTTTACAACAAAAGTTGTAGCAAATTGTGCCCTTAACACAACGGTCTGTAACTATTTTGCTCCCAGATGTATCAATGAGCAGAATTTTTCAAAAATGTGGAAATTACAAGAGTGTTGAAAAAAACGGTATCCGGAGCACAATACAGAAAAACTTTTACTACAAAAGTTGTAGCAAATTGTGCCCTTAACACAACGGTCTGTAACTATTTTGCTCCCAGATGCATCAATGAGCAGAATTTTTCAAAAATGTGGAAATTACAAGAGTGTTGAAAAAAAACGGTATCCGGTGCACAATACAGAAAAACTTTTACTACAAAAGTTGTAGCAAATTGTACCCTTAACACAATGGTCTGTAACTATTTTGCTCCCAGATGCATCAATGAGCAGAATTTTCAAAAATGTGGAAATTACAAGAGTGTTGAAAAAAAACGGTATCCGGAGCACAATACAGAAAAACTTTTACTACAAAAGTTGTAGCAAATTGTACCCTTAACACAATGGTCTGTAACTATTTTGCTCCCAGATGCATCAATGAGCAGAATTTTTCAAAAATGTGGAAATTACAAGAGTGTTGAAAAAAAACGGTATCCGGAGCCCAATACAGAAAAACTTTTACTACAAAAGTTGTAGCAAATTGTACCCTTAACACATTGGTCTGTAACTTTTTTGCTCCCAGATGCATCAATGAGCAGAATTTTTCAAAAATGTGGAAATTACAAGAGTGTTGAAAAAAAACGGTATCCGGAGCACAATACAGAAAAACTTTTACTACAAAAGTTGTAGCAAATTGTACCCTTAACACATTGGTCTGTAACTTTTTTGCTCCCAGATGCATGAATGAGCAGAATTTTTCAAAAATGTGGAAATTACAAGAGTGTTGAAAAAAAACGGTATCCGGAGCACAATACAGAAAAACTTTTATTACAAAAGTTGTAGCAAATTGTACCCTTAACACAATGGTCTGTAACTATTTTGCTCCCAGATGCATCAATGAGCAGAATTTTTCAAAAATGTGGAAATTACAAGAGTGTTGAAAAAAAACGGTATCCGGAGCACAATACAGAAAAACTTTTACTACAAAAGTTGTAGCAAATTGTACCCTTAACACAATGGTCTGTAACTATTTTGCTCCCAGATGCATCAATGAGCAGAATTTTCAAAAATGTGGAAATTACAAGAGTGTTGAAAAAAAACGGTATCCGGAGCACAATACAGAAAAACTTTTACAACAAAAGTTGTAGCAAATTGTGCCCTTAACACAACGGTCTGTAACTATTTTGCTCCCAGATGTATCAATGAGCAGAATTTTTCAAAAATGTGGAAATTACAAGAGTGTTGAAAAAAACGGTATCCGGAGCACAATACAGAAAAACTTTTACTACAAAAGTTGTAGCAAATTGTGCCCTTAACACAACGGTCTGTAACTATTTTGCTCCCAGATGCATCAATGAGCAGAATTTTTCAAAAATGTGGAAATTACAAGAGTGTTGAAAAAAAACGGTATCCGGTGCACAATACAGAAAAACTTTTACTACAAAAGTTGTAGCAAATTGTACCCTTAACACAATGGTCTGTAACTATTTTGCTCCCAGATGCATCAATGAGCAGAATTTTCAAAAATGTGGAAATTACAAGAGTGTTGAAAAAAAACGGTATCCGGAGCACAATACAGAAAAACTTTTACTACAAAAGTTGTAGCAAATTGTACCCTTAACACAATGGTCTGTAACTATTTTGCTCCCAGATGCATCAATGAGCAGAATTTTTCAAAAATGTGGAAATTACAAGAGTGTTGAAAAAAAACGGTATCCGGAGCCCAATACAGAAAAACTTTTACTACAAAAGTTGTAGCAAATTGTACCCTTAACACATTGGTCTGTAACTTTTTTGCTCCCAGATGCATCAATGAGCAGAATTTTTCAAAAATGTGGAAATTACAAGAGTGTTGAAAAAAAACGGTATCCGGAGCACAATACAGAAAAACTTTTACTACAAAAGTTGTAGCAAATTGTGCCCTTAACACAACGGTCTGTAACTATTTTGCTCCCAGATGCATCACTGAGCAGAATTTTTCAAAAATGTGGAAATTACAAGAGTGTTGAAAAAAAACGGTATGCGGAGCACAATACAGAAAAACTTTTACTACAAAAGTTGCAGCAAATTGTACCCTTAACACAATGGTCTGTAACTTTTTTGCTCCCAGATGCATCAATGAGCAGAATTTTTCAAAAATGTGGAAATTACAAGAGTGTTGAAAAAAAACGGTATCCGGGGCACAATACAGAAAATCTTTTACAACAAAAGTTGTAGCAAATTGTGCCCTTAACACAACGGTCTGTGACTATTTTGCTCCCAGATGCATGAATGAGCAGAATTTTTCAAAAATGTGGAAATTACAAGAGTGTTGAAAAAAAACGGTATCCGGAGCACAATACAGAAAAACTTTTATTACAAAAGTTGTAGCAAATTGTACCCTTATCACAACGGTCTGTAACTATTTTGCTCCCAGATGTATCAATGAGCAGAATTTTTCAAAAATGTGGAAATTACAAGAGTGTTGAAAAAAACGGTATCCGGAGCACAATACAGAAAAACTTTTACTACAAAAGTTGTAGCAAATTGTGCCCTTAACACAACGGTCTGTAACTATTTTGCTCCCAGATGCATCAATGAGCAGAATTTTTCAAAAATGTGGAAATTACAAGAGTGTTGAAAAAAAACGGTATCCGGAGCACAATACAGAAAAACTTTTACTACAAAAGTTGTAGCAAATTGTACCCTTAACACAATGGTCTGTAACTATTTTGCTCCCAGATGCATCAATGAGCAGAATTTTTCAAAAATGTGGAAATTACAAGAGTGTTGAAAGAAAACGGTATCCGGAGCACAATACAGAAAAACTTTTACTACAAAAGTTGTAGCAAATTGTACCCTTAACACAATGGTCTGTAACTATTTTGCTCCCAGATGCATCAATGAGCAGAATTTTTCAAAAATGTGGAAATTACAAGAGTGTTGAAAAAAAACGGTATCCGGAGCCCAATACAGAAAAACTTTTACTACAAAAGTTGTAGCAAATTGTACCCTTAACACATTGGTCTGTAACTTTTTTGCTCCCAGATGCATCAATGAGCAGAATTTTTCAAAAATGTGGAAATTACAAGAGTGTTGAAAAAAAACGGTATCCGGAGCACAATACAGAAAAACTTTTACTACAAAAGTTGTAGCAAATTGTACCCTTAACACATTGGTCTGTAACTTTTTTGCTCCCAGATGCATGAATGAGCAGAATTTTTCAAAAATGTGGAAATTACAAGAGTGTTGAAAAAAAACGGTATCCGGAGCACAATACAGAAAAACTTTTATTACAAAAGTTGTAGCAAATTGTACCCTTAACACAATGGTCTGTAACTATTTTGCTCCCAGATGCATCAATGAGCAGAATTTTCAAAAATGTGGAAATTACAAGAGTGTTGAAAAAAAACGGTATCCGGAGCACAATACAGAAAAACTTTTACTACAAAAGTTGTAGCAAATTGTACCCTTAACACAATGGTCTGTAACTATTTTGCTCCCAGATGCATCAATGAGCAGAATTTTTCAAAAATGTGGAAATTACAAGAGTGTTGAAAAAAAACGGTATCCGGAGCCCAATACAGAAAAACTTTTACTACAAAAGTTGTAGCAAATTGTACCCTTAACACATTGGTCTGTAACTTTTTTGCTCCCAGATGCATCAATGAGCAGAATTTTTCAAAAATGTGGAAATTACAAGAGTGTTGAAAAAAAACGGTATCCGGAGCACAATACAGAAAAACTTTTACTACAAAAGTTGTAGCAAATTGTACCCTTAACACATTGGTCTGTAACTTTTTTGCTCCCAGATGCATGAATGAGCAGAATTTTTCAAAAATGTGGAAATTACAAGAGTGTTGAAAAAAAACGGTATCCGGAGCACAATACAGAAAAACTTTTATTACAAAAGTTGTAGCAAATTGTACCCTTAACACAATGGTCTGTAACTATTTTGCTCCCAGATGCATCAATGAGCAGAATTTTTCAAAAATGTGGAAATTACAAGAGTGTTGAAAAAAAACGGTATCCGGAGCACAATACAGAAAAACTTTTACTACAAAAGTTGTAGCAAATTGTACCCTTAACACAATGGTCTGTAACTATTTTGCTCCCAGATGCATCAATGAGCAGAATTTTTCAAAAATGTGGAAATTACAAGAGTGTTGAAAGAAAACGGTATCCGGAGCACAATACAGAAAAACTTTTACTACAAAAGTTGTAGCAAATTGTACCCTTAACACAATGGTCTGTAACTATTTTGCTCCCAGATGCATCAATGAGCAGAATTTTTCAAAAATGTGGAAATTACAAGAGTGTTGAAAAAAAACGGTATCCGGAGCCCAATACAGAAAAACTTTTACTACAAAAGTTGTAGCAAATTGTACCCTTAACACATTGGTCTGTAACTTTTTTGCTCCCAGATGCATCAATGAGCAGAATTTTTCAAAAATGTGGAAATTACAAGAGTGTTGAAAAAAAACGGTATCCGGAGCACAATACAGAAAAACTTTTACTACAAAAGTTGTAGCAAATTGTACCCTTAACACATTGGTCTGTAACTTTTTTGCTCCCAGATGCATGAATGAGCAGAATTTTTCAAAAATGTGGAAATTACAAGAGTGTTGAAAAAAAACGGTATCCGGAGCACAATACAGAAAAACTTTTATTACAAAAGTTGTAGCAAATTGTACCCTTAACACAATGGTCTGTAACTATTTTGCTCCCAGATGCATCAATGAGCAGAATTTTCAAAAATGTGGAAATTACAAGAGTGTTGAAAAAAAACGGTATCCGGAGCACAATACAGAAAAACTTTTACTACAAAAGTTGTAGCAAATTGTACCCTTAACACAATGGTCTGTAACTATTTTGCTCCCAGATGCATCAATGAGCAGAATTTTTCAAAAATGTGGAAATTACAAGAGTGTTGAAAAAAAACGGTATCCGGAGCCCAATACAGAAAAACTTTTACTACAAAAGTTGTAGCAAATTGTACCCTTAACACATTGGTCTGTAACTTTTTTGCTCCCAGATGCATCAATGAGCAGAATTTTTCAAAAATGTGGAAATTACAAGAGTGTTGAAAAAAAACGGTATCCGGAGCACAATACAGAAAAACTTTTACTACAAAAGTTGTAGCAAATTGTACCCTTAACACATTGGTCTGTAACTTTTTTGCTCCCAGATGCATGAATGAGCAGAATTTTTCAAAAATGTGGAAATTACAAGAGTGTTGAAAAAAAACGGTATCCGGAGCACAATACAGAAAAACTTTTATTACAAAAGTTGTAGCAAATTGTACCCTTAACACAATGGTCTGTAACTATTTTGCTCCCAGATGCATCAATGAGCAGAATTTTTCAAAAATGTGGAAATTACAAGAGTGTTGAAAAAAAACGGTATCCGGAGCACAATACAGAAAAACTTTTACTACAAAAGTTGTAGCAAATTGTACCCTTAACACAATGGTCTGTAACTATTTTGCTCCCAGATGCATCAATGAGCAGAATTTTCAAAAATGTGGAAATTACAAGAGTGTTGAAAAAAAACGGTATCCGGAGCACAATACAGAAAAACTTTTACAACAAAAGTTGTAGCAAATTGTGCCCTTAACACAACGGTCTGTAACTATTTTGCTCCCAGATGTATCAATGAGCAGAATTTTTCAAAAATGTGGAAATTACAAGAGTGTTGAAAAAAACGGTATCCGGAGCACAATACAGAAAAACTTTTACTACAAAAGTTGTAGCAAATTGTGCCCTTAACACAACGGTCTGTAACTATTTTGCTCCCAGATGCATCAATGAGCAGAATTTTTCAAAAATGTGGAAATTACAAGAGTGTTGAAAAAAAAGGGTATCCGGAGCACAATACAGAAAAACTTTTACTACAAAAGTTGTAGCAAATTGTACCCTTAACACATTGGTCTGTAACTTTTTTGCTCCCAGATGCATCAATGAGCAGAATTTTTCAAAAATGTGGAAATTACAAGAGTGTTGAAAAAAAACGGTATCCGGAGCACAATACAGAAAAACTTTTACTACAAAAGTTGTAGCAAATTGTACCCTTAACACATTGGTCTGTAACTTTTTTGCTCCCAGATGCATGAATGAGCAGAATTTTTCAAAAATGTGGAAATTACAAGAGTGTTGAAAAAAAACGGTATCCGGAGCACAATACAGAAAAACTTTTATTACAAAAGTTGTAGCAAATTGTACCCTTAACACAATGGTCTGTAACTATTTTGCTCCCAGATGCATCAATGAGCAGAATTTTTCAAAAATGTGGAAATTACAAGAGTGTTGAAAAAAAACGGTATCCGGAGCACAATACAGAAAAACTTTTACTACAAAAGTTGTAGCAAATTGTACCCTTAACACAATGGTCTGTAACTATTTTGCTCCCAGATGCATCAATGAGCAGAATTTTCAAAAATGTGGAAATTACAAGAGTGTTGAAAAAAAACGGTATCCGGAGCACAATACAGAAAAACTTTTACAACAAAAGTTGTAGCAAATTGTGCCCTTAACACAACGGTCTGTAACTATTTTGCTCCCAGATGTATCAATGAGCAGAATTTTTCAAAAATGTGGAAATTACAAGAGTGTTGAAAAAAACGGTATCCGGAGCACAATACAGAAAAACTTTTACTACAAAAGTTGTAGCAAATTGTGCCCTTAACACAACGGTCTGTAACTATTTTGCTCCCAGATGCATCAATGAGCAGAATTTTTCAAAAATGTGGAAATTACAAGAGTGTTGAAAAAAAAGGGTATCCGGAGCACAATACAGAAAAACTTTTACTACAAAAGTTGTAGCAAATTGTACCCTTAACACAATGGTCTGAACTATTTTGCTCCCAGATGCATCAATGAGCAGAATTTTTCAAAAATGTGGAAATTACAAGAGTGTTGAAAAAAAACGGTATCCGGAGCACAATACAGAAAAACTTACTACAAAAGTTGTAGCAAATTGTACCCTTAACACAATGGTCTGTAACTTTTTTGCTCCCAGATGCATCAATGAGCAGAATTTTTCAAAAATGTGGAAATTACAAGAGTGTTGAAAAAAAACGGTATCCGGAGCACAATACAGAAAAACTTTTACTACAAAAGTTGTAGCAAATTGTACCGTTAACACAATGGTCTGTAACTTTTTTGCTCCCAGATGCATGAATGAGCAGAATTTTTCAAAAATGTGGAAATTACAAGAGTGTTGAAAAAAAACGGTATCCGGGGCACAATACAGAAAAACTTTTACTACAAAAGTTGTAGCAAATTGTACCCTTAACACAATGGTCTGTAACTTTTTTGCTCCCAGATGCATCAATGAGCAGAATTTTTCAAAAATGTGGATATTACAAGAGTGTTGAAAAAAAACGGTATCCGGGGCACAATACAGAAAATCTTTTACAACAAAAGTTGTAGCAAATTGTGCCCTTAACACAACGGTCTGTGACTATTTTGCTCCCAGATGCATCAATGAGCAGAATTTTTCAAAAATGTGGAAATTACAAGAGTGTTGAAAAAAACGGTATCCGGAGCACAATACAGAAAAACTTTTACTACAAAAGTTGTAGCAAATTGTGCCCTTAACACAACGGTCTGTAACTATTTTGCTCCCAGATGCATCAATGAGCAGAATTTTTCAAAAATGTGGAAATTACAAGAGTGTTGAAAAAAAACGGTATCCGGGGCACAATACAGAAAATCTTTTACAACAAAAGTTGTAGCAAATTGTGCCCTTAACACAACGGTCTGTGACTATTTTGCTCCCAGATGCATCAATGAGCAGAATTTTTCAAAAATGTGGAAATTACAAGAGTGTTGAAAAAAAACGGTATCCGGAGCACAATACAGAAAAACTTTTACTACAAAAGTTGTAGCAAATTGTACCCTTAACACAATGGTCTGAACTATTTTGCTCCCAAATGCATCAATGAGCAGAATTTTTCAAAAATGTGGAAATTACAAGAGTGTTGAAAAAAAACGGTATCCGGAGCACAATACAGAAAAACTTTTACTACAAAAGTTGTAGCAAATTGTACCCTTAACACAATGGTCTGTAACTTTTTTGCTCCCAGATGCATCAATGAGCAGAATTTTTCAAAAATGTGGAAATTACAAGAGTGTTGAAAAAAAACGGTATCCGGAGCACAATACAGAAAAACTTTTACTACAAAAGTTGTAGCAAATTGTACCCTTAACACAATGGTCTGTAACTATTTTGCTCCCAGATGCATGAATGAGCAGAATTTTTCAAAAATGTGGAAATTACAAGAGTGTTGAAAAAAAAACGGTATCCGGAGCACAATACAGAAAAACTTTTACTACAAAAGTTGTAGCAAATTGTACCCTTAACACAATGGTCTGTAACTTTTTTGCTCCCAGATGCATCAATGAGCAGAATTTTTCAAAAATGTGGAAATTACAAGAGTGTTGAAAAAAAACGGTATCCGGGGCACAATACAGAAAATCTTTTACAACAAAAGTTGTAGCAAATTGTGCCCTTAACACAACGGTCTGTGACTATTTTGCTCCCAGATGCATCAATGAGCAGAATTTTTCAAAAATGTGGAAATTACAAGAGTGTTGAAAAAAAACGGTATCCGGTGCACAATACAGAAAAACTTTTACTACAAAAGTTGTAGCAAATTGTACCCTTAACACAATGGTCTGTAACTATTTTGCTCCCAGATGCATCAATGAGCAGAATTTTCAAAAATGTGGAAATTACAAGAGTGTTGAAAAAAAACGGTATCCGGAGCACAATACAGAAAAACTTTTACTACAAAAGTTGTAGCAAATTGTACCCTTAACACAATGGTCTGTAACTATTTTGCTCCCAGATGCATCAATGAGCAGAATTTTTCAAAAATGTGGAAATTACAAGAGTGTTGAAAAAAAACGGTATCCGGAGCCCAATACAGAAAAACTTTTACTACAAAAGTTGTAGCAAATTGTACCCTTAACACATTGGTCTGTAACTTTTTTGCTCCCAGATGCATCAATGAGCAGAATTTTTCAAAAATGTGGAAATTACAAGAGTGTTGAAAAAAAACGGTATCCGGAGCACAATACAGAAAAACTTTTACTACAAAAGTTGTAGCAAATTGTACCCTTAACACAATGGTCTGTAACTTTTTTGCTCCCAGATGCATGAATGAGCAGAATTTTTCAAAAATGTGGAAATTACAAGAGTGTTGAAAAAAAACGGTATCCGGAGCACAATACAGAAAAACTTTTATTACAAAAGTTGTAGCAAATTGTACCCTTAACACAATGGTCTGTAACTATTTTGCTCCCAGATGCATCAATGAGCAGAATTTTTCAAAAATGTGGAAATTACAAGAGTGTTGAAAAAAAACGGTATCCGGAGCACAATACAGAAAAACTTTTACTACAAAAGTTGTAGCAAATTGTACCCTTAACACAATGGTCTGTAACTATTTTGCTCCCAGATGCATGAATGAGCAGAATTTTTCAAAAATGTGGAAATTACAAGAGTGTTGAAAAAAAACGGTATCCGGAGCACAATACAGAAAAACTTTTACTACAAAAGTTGTAGCAAATTGTACCCTTAACACAATGGTCTGTAACTTTTTTGCTCCCAGATGCATCAATGAGCAGAATTTTTCAAAAATGTGGAAATTACAAGAGTGTTGAAAAAAAACGGTATCCGGGGCACAATACAGAAAATCTTTTACAACAAAAGTTGTAGCAAATTGTGCCCTTAACACAACGGTCTGTAACTATTTTGCTCCCAGATGTATCAATGAGCAGAATTTTTCAAAAATGTGGAAATTACAAGAGTGTTGAAAAAAACGGTATCCGGAGCACAATACAGAAAAACTTTTACTACAAAAGTTGTAGCAAATTGTGCCCTTAACACAACGGTCTGTAACTATTTTGCTCCCAGATGCATCAATGAGCAGAATTTTTCAAAAATGTGGAAATTACAAGAGTGTTGAAAAAAAACGGTATCCGGAGCACAATACAGAAAAACTTTTACTACAAAAGTTGTAGCAAATTGTACCCTTAACACAATGGTCTGAACTATTTTGCTCCCAAATGCATCAATGAGCAGAATTTTTCAAAAATGTGGAAATTACAAGAGTGTTGAAAAAAAACGGTATCCGGAGCACAATACAGAAAAACTTTTACTACAAAAGTTGTAGCAAATTGTACCCTTAACACAATGGTCTGTAACTTTTTTGCTCCCAGATGCATCAATGAGCAGAATTTTTCAAAAATGTGGAAATTACAAGAGTGTTGAAAAAAAACGGTATCCGGAGCACAATACAGAAAAACTTTTACTACAAAAGTTGTAGCAAATTGTACCCTTAACACAATGGTCTGTAACTATTTTGCTCCCAGATGCATGAATGAGCAGAATTTTTCAAAAATGTGGAAATTACAAGAGTGTTGAAAAAAAAACGGTATCCGGAGCACAATACAGAAAAACTTTTACTACAAAAGTTGTAGCAAATTGTACCCTTAACACAATGGTCTGTAACTTTTTTGCTCCCAGATGCATCAATGAGCAGAATTTTTCAAAAATGTGGAAATTACAAGAGTGTTGAAAAAAAACGGTATCCGGGGCACAATACAGAAAATCTTTTACAACAAAAGTTGTAGCAAATTGTGCCCTTAACACAACGGTCTGTGACTATTTTGCTCCCAGATGCATCAATGAGCAGAATTTTTCAAAAATGTGGAAATTACAAGAGTGTTGAAAAAAAACGGTATCCGGTGCACAATACAGAAAAACTTTTACTACAAAAGTTGTAGCAAATTGTACCCTTAACACAATGGTCTGTAACTATTTTGCTCCCAGATGCATCAATGAGCAGAATTTTCAAAAATGTGGAAATTACAAGAGTGTTGAAAAAAAACGGTATCCGGAGCACAATACAGAAAAACTTTTACTACAAAAGTTGTAGCAAATTGTACCCTTAACACAATGGTCTGTAACTATTTTGCTCCCAGATGCATCAATGAGCAGAATTTTTCAAAAATGTGGAAATTACAAGAGTGTTGAAAAAAAACGGTATCCGGAGCCCAATACAGAAAAACTTTTACTACAAAAGTTGTAGCAAATTGTACCCTTAACACATTGGTCTGTAACTTTTTTGCTCCCAGATGCATCAATGAGCAGAATTTTTCAAAAATGTGGAAATTACAAGAGTGTTGAAAAAAAACGGTATCCGGAGCACAATACAGAAAAACTTTTACTACAAAAGTTGTAGCAAATTGTACCCTTAACACAATGGTCTGTAACTTTTTTGCTCCCAGATGCATGAATGAGCAGAATTTTTCAAAAATGTGGAAATTACAAGAGTGTTGAAAAAAAACGGTATCCGGAGCACAATACAGAAAAACTTTTATTACAAAAGTTGTAGCAAATTGTACCCTTAACACAATGGTCTGTAACTATTTTGCTCCCAGATGCATCAATGAGCAGAATTTTTCAAAAATGTGGAAATTACAAGAGTGTTGAAAAAAAACGGTATCCGGAGCACAATACAGAAAAACTTTTACTACAAAAGTTGTAGCAAATTGTACCCTTAACACAATGGTCTGTAACTATTTTGCTCCCAGATGCATGAATGAGCAGAATTTTTCAAAAATGTGGAAATTACAAGAGTGTTGAAAAAAAACGGTATCCGGAGCACAATACAGAAAAACTTTTACTACAAAAGTTGTAGCAAATTGTACCCTTAACACAATGGTCTGTAACTTTTTTGCTCCCAGATGCATCAATGAGCAGAATTTTTCAAAAATGTGGAAATTACAAGAGTGTTGAAAAAAAACGGTATCCGGGGCACAATACAGAAAATCTTTTACAACAAAAGTTGTAGCAAATTGTGCCCTTAACACAACGGTCTGTAACTATTTTGCTCCCAGATGTATCAATGAGCAGAATTTTTCAAAAATGTGGAAATTACAAGAGTGTTGAAAAAAACGGTATCCGGAGCACAATACAGAAAAACTTTTACTACAAAAGTTGTAGCAAATTGTGCCCTTAACACAACGGTCTGTAACTATTTTGCTCCCAGATGCATCAATGAGCAGAATTTTTCAAAAATGTGGAAATTACAAGAGTGTTGAAAAAAAACGGTATCCGGAGCACAATACAGAAAAACTTTTACTACAAAAGTTGTAGCAAATTGTACCCTTAACACAATGGTCTGTAACTTTTTTGCTCCCAGATGCATCAATGAGCAGAATTTTTCAAAAATGTGGAAATTACAAGAGTGTTGAAAAAAAACGGTATCCGGGGCACAATACAGAAAATCTTTTACAACAAAAGTTGTAGCAAATTGTGCCCTTAACACAACGGTCTGTGACTATTTTGCTCCCAGATGCATCAATGAGCAGAATTTTTCAAAAATGTGGAAATTACAAGAGTGTTGAAAAAAAACGGTATCCGGTGCACAATACAGAAAAACTTTTACTACAAAAGTTGTAGCAAATTGTACCCTTAACACAATGGTCTGTAACTATTTTGCTCCCAGATGCATCAATGAGCAGAATTTTCAAAAATGTGGAAATTACAAGAGTGTTGAAAAAAAACGGTATCCGGAGCACAATACAGAAAAACTTTTACTACAAAAGTTGTAGCAAATTGTACCCTTAACACAATGGTCTGTAACTATTTTGCTCCCAGATGCATCAATGAGCAGAATTTTTCAAAAATGTGGAAACTACAAGAGTGTTGAAAAAAAACGGTATCCGGAGCCCAATACAGAAAAACTTTTACTACAAAAGTTGTAGCAAATTGTACCCTTAACACATTGGTCTGTAACTTTTTTGCTCCCAGATGCATCAATGAGCAGAATTTTTCAAAAATGTGGAAATTACAAGAGTGTTGAAAAAAAACGGTATCCGGAGCACAATACAGAAAAACTTTTACTACAAAAGTTGTAGCAAATTGTACCCTTAACACAATGGTCTGTAACTTTTTTGCTCCCAGATGCATGAATGAGCAGAATTTTTCAAAAATGTGGAAATTACAAGAGTGTTGAAAAAAAACGGTATCCGGAGCACTATACAGAAAAACTTTTATTACAAAAGTTGTAGCAAATTGTACCCTTAACACAATGGTCTGTAACTATTTTGCTCCCAGATGCATCAATGAGCAGAATTTTTCAAAAATGTGGAAATTACAAGAGTGTTGAAAAAAAACGGTATCCGGAGCACAATACAGAAAAACTTTTACTACAAAAGTTGTAGCAAATTGTACCCTTAACACAATGGTCTGTAACTATTTTGCTCCCAGATGCATCAATGAGCAGAATTTTCAAAAATGTGGAAATTACAAGAGTGTTGAAAAAAAACGGTATCCGGAGCACAATACAGAAAAACTTTTACAACAAAAGTTGTAGCAAATTGTGCCCTTAACACAACGGTCTGTAACTATTTTGCTCCCAGATGTATCAATGAGCAGAATTTTTCAAAAATGTGGAAATTACAAGAGTGTTGAAAAAAACGGTATCCGGAGCACAATACAGAAAAACTTTTACTACAAAAGTTGTAGCAAATTGTGCCCTTAACACAACGGTCTCTAACTATTTTGCTCCCAGATGCATCAATGAGCAGAATTTTTCAAAAATGTGGAAATTACAAGAGTGTTGAAAAAAAACGGTATCCGGTGCACAATACAGAAAAACTTTTACTACAAAAGTTGTAGCAAATTGTACCCTTAACACAATGGTCTGTAACTATTTTGCTCCCAGATGCATCAATGAGCAGAATTTTCAAAAATGTGGAAATTACAAGAGTGTTGAAAAAAAAACGGTATCCGGAGCACAATACAGAAAAACTTTTACTACAAAAGTTGTAGCAAATTGTGCCCTTAACACAACGGTCTCTAACTATTTTGCTCCCAGATGCATCAATGAGCAGAATTTTTCAAAAATGTGGAAATTACAAGAGTGTTGAAAAAAAACGGTATCCGGGGCACAATACAGAAAATCTTTTACAACAAAAGTTGTAGCAAATTGTGCCCTTAACACAACGGTCTGTGACTATTTTGCTCCCAGATGCATCAATGAGCAGAATTTTTCAAAAATGTGGAAATTACAAGAGTGTTGAAAAAAAACGGTATCCGGTGCACAATACAGAAAAACTTTTACTACAAAAGTTGTAGCAAATTGTACCCTTAACACAATGGTCTGTAACTATTTTGCTCCCAGATGCATCAATGAGCAGAATTTTCAAAAATGTGGAAATTACAAGAGTGTTGAAAAAAAACGGTATCCGGAGCACAATACAGAAAAACTTTTACTACAAAAGTTGTAGCAAATTGTACCCTTAACACAATGGTCTGTAACTATTTTGCTCCCAGATGCATCAATGAGCAGAATTTTTCAAAAATGTGGAAATTACAAGAGTGTTGAAAAAAAACGGTATCCGGAGCCCAATACAGAAAAACTTTTACTACAAAAGTTGTAGCAAATTGTACCCTTAACACATTGGTCTGTAACTTTTTTGCTCCCAGATGCATCAATGAGCAGAATTTTTCAAAAATGTGGAAATTACAAGAGTGTTGAAAAAAAACGGTATCCGGAGCACAATACAGAAAAACTTTTACTACAAAAGTTGTAGCAAATTGTACCCTTAACACAATGGTCTGTAACTTTTTTGCTCCCAGATGCATGAATGAGCAGAATTTTTCAAAAATGTGGAAATTACAAGAGTGTTGAAAAAAAACGGTATCCGGAGCACTATACAGAAAAACTTTTATTACAAAAGTTGTAGCAAATTGTACCCTTAACACAATGGTCTGTAACTATTTTGCTCCCAGATGCATCAATGAGCAGAATTTTTCAAAAATGTGGAAATTACAAGAGTGTTGAAAAAAAACGGTATCCGGAGCACAATACAGAAAAACTTTTACTACAAAAGTTGTAGCAAATTGTACCCTTAACACAATGGTCTGTAACTATTTTGCTCCCAGATGCATCAATGAGCAGAATTTTCAAAAATGTGGAAATTACAAGAGTGTTGAAAAAAAACGGTATCCGGAGCACAATACAGAAAAACTTTTACAACAAAAGTTGTAGCAAATTGTGCCCTTAACACAACGGTCTGTAACTATTTTGCTCCCAGATGTATCAATGAGCAGAATTTTTCAAAAATGTGGAAATTACAAGAGTGTTGAAAAAAACGGTATCCGGAGCACAATACAGAAAAACTTTTACTACAAAAGTTGTAGCAAATTGTGCCCTTAACACAACGGTCTCTAACTATTTTGCTCCCAGATGCATCAATGAGCAGAATTTTTCAAAAATGTGGAAATTACAAGAGTGTTGAAAAAAAACGGTATCCGGTGCACAATACAGAAAAACTTTTACTACAAAAGTTGTAGCAAATTGTACCCTTAACACAATGGTCTGTAACTATTTTGCTCCCAGATGCATCAATGAGCAGAATTTTCAAAAATGTGGAAATTACAAGAGTGTTGAAAAAAAACGGTATCCGGAGCACAATACAGAAAAACTTTTACTACAAAAGTTGTAGCAAATTGTACCCTTAACACAATGGTCTGTAACTATTTTGCTCCCAGATGCATCAATGAGCAGAATTTTTCAAAAATGTGGAAATTACAAGAGTGTTGAAAAAAAACGGTATCCGGAGCCCAATACAGAAAAACTTTTACTACAAAAGTTGTAGCAAATTGTACCCTTAACACATTGGTCTGTAACTTTTTTGCTCCCAGATGCATCAATGAGCAGAATTTTTCAAAAATGTGGAAATTACAAGAGTGTTGAAAAAAAACGGTATCCGGAGCACAATACAGAAAAACTTTTACTACAAAAGTTGTAGCAAATTGTACCCTTAACACAATGGTCTGTAACTTTTTTGCTCCCAGATGCATGAATGAGCAGAATTTTTCAAAAATGTGGAAATTACAAGAGTGTTGAAAAAAAACGGTATCCGGAGCACAATACAGAAAAACTTTTATTACAAAAGTTGTAGCAAATTGTACCCTTAACACAATGGTCTGTAACTATTTTGCTCCCAGATGCATCAATGAGCAGAATTTTTCAAAAATGTGGAAATTACAAGAGTGTTGAAAAAAAACGGTATCCGGAGCACAATACAGAAAAACTTTTACTACAAAAGTTGTAGCAAATTGTACCCTTAACACAATGGTCTGTAACTATTTTGCTCCCAGATGCATGAATGAGCAGAATTTTTCAAAAATGTGGAAATTACAAGAGTGTTGAAAAAAAACGGTATCCGGAGCACAATACAGAACAACTTTTACTACAAAAGTTGTAGCAAATTGTACCCTTAACACAATGGTCTGTAACTTTTTTGCTCCCAGATGCATCAATGAGCAGAATTTTTCAAAAATGTGGAAATTACAAGAGTGTTGAAAAAAAACGGTATCCGGGGCACAATACAGAAAATCTTTTACAACAAAAGTTGTAGCAAATTGTGCCCTTAACACAACGGTCTGTAACTATTTTGCTCCCAGATGTATCAATGAGCAGAATTTTTCAAAAATGTGGAAATTACAAGAGTGTTGAAAAAAACGGTATCCGGAGCACAATACAGAAAAACTTTTACTACAAAAGTTGTAGCAAATTGTGCCCTTAACACAACGGTCTGTAACTATTTTGCTCCCAGATGCATCAATGAGCAGAATTTTTCAAAAATGTGGAAATTACAAGAGTGTTGAAAAAAAACGGTATCCGGAGCACAATACAGAAAAACTTTTACTACAAAAGTTGTAGCAAATTGTACCCTTAACACAATGGTCTGTAACTTTTTTGCTCCCAGATGCATCAATGAGCAGAATTTTTCAAAAATGTGGAAATTACAAGAGTGTTGAAAAAAAACGGTATCCGGGGCACAATACAGAAAATCTTTTACAACAAAAGTTGTAGCAAATTGTGCCCTTAACACAACGGTCTGTGACTATTTTGCTCCCAGATGCATCAATGAGCAGAATTTTTCAAAAATGTGGAAATTACAAGAGTGTTGAAAAAAAACGGTATCCGGTGCACAATACAGAAAAACTTTTACTACAAAAGTTGTAGCAAATTGTACCCTTAACACAATGGTCTGTAACTATTTTGCTCCCAGATGCATCAATGAGCAGAATTTTCAAAAATGTGGAAATTACAAGAGTGTTGAAAAAAAACGGTATCCGGAGCACAATACAGAAAAACTTTTACTACAAAAGTTGTAGCAAATTGTACCCTTAACACAATGGTCTGTAACTATTTTGCTCCCAGATGCATCAATGAGCAGAATTTTTCAAAAATGTGGAAACTACAAGAGTGTTGAAAAAAAACGGTATCCGGAGCCCAATACAGAAAAACTTTTACTACAAAAGTTGTAGCAAATTGTACCCTTAACACATTGGTCTGTAACTTTTTTGCTCCCAGATGCATCAATGAGCAGAATTTTTCAAAAATGTGGAAATTACAAGAGTGTTGAAAAAAAACGGTATCCGGAGCACAATACAGAAAAACTTTTACTACAAAAGTTGTAGCAAATTGTACCCTTAACACAATGGTCTGTAACTTTTTTGCTCCCAGATGCATGAATGAGCAGAATTTTTCAAAAATGTGGAAATTACAAGAGTGTTGAAAAAAAACGGTATCCGGAGCACTATACAGAAAAACTTTTATTACAAAAGTTGTAGCAAATTGTACCCTTAACACAATGGTCTGTAACTATTTTGCTCCCAGATGCATCAATGAGCAGAATTTTTCAAAAATGTGGAAATTACAAGAGTGTTGAAAAAAAACGGTATCCGGAGCACAATACAGAAAAACTTTTACTACAAAAGTTGTAGCAAATTGTACCCTTAACACAATGGTCTGTAACTATTTTGCTCCCAGATGCATCAATGAGCAGAATTTTCAAAAATGTGGAAATTACAAGAGTGTTGAAAAAAAACGGTATCCGGAGCACAATACAGAAAAACTTTTACAACAAAAGTTGTAGCAAATTGTGCCCTTAACACAACGGTCTGTAACTATTTTGCTCCCAGATGTATCAATGAGCAGAATTTTTCAAAAATGTGGAAATTACAAGAGTGTTGAAAAAAACGGTATCCGGAGCACAATACAGAAAAACTTTTACTACAAAAGTTGTAGCAAATTGTGCCCTTAACACAACGGTCTCTAACTATTTTGCTCCCAGATGCATCAATGAGCAGAATTTTTCAAAAATGTGGAAATTACAAGAGTGTTGAAAAAAAACGGTATCCGGTGCACAATACAGAAAAACTTTTACTACAAAAGTTGTAGCAAATTGTACCCTTAACACAATGGTCTGTAACTATTTTGCTCCCAGATGCATCAATGAGCAGAATTTTCAAAAATGTGGAAATTACAAGAGTGTTGAAAAAAAAACGGTATCCGGAGCACAATACAGAAAAACTTTTACTACAAAAGTTGTAGCAAATTGTGCCCTTAACACAACGGTCTCTAACTATTTTGCTCCCAGATGCATCAATGAGCAGAATTTTTCAAAAATGTGGAAATTACAAGAGTGTTGAAAAAAAACGGTATCCGGGGCACAATACAGAAAATCTTTTACAACAAAAGTTGTAGCAAATTGTGCCCTTAACACAACGGTCTGTGACTATTTTGCTCCCAGATGCATCAATGAGCAGAATTTTTCAAAAATGTGGAAATTACAAGAGTGTTGAAAAAAAACGGTATCCGGTGCACAATACAGAAAAACTTTTACTACAAAAGTTGTAGCAAATTGTACCCTTAACACAATGGTCTGTAACTATTTTGCTCCCAGATGCATCAATGAGCAGAATTTTCAAAAATGTGGAAATTACAAGAGTGTTGAAAAAAAACGGTATCCGGAGCACAATACAGAAAAACTTTTACTACAAAAGTTGTAGCAAATTGTACCCTTAACACAATGGTCTGTAACTATTTTGCTCCCAGATGCATCAATGAGCAGAATTTTTCAAAAATGTGGAAATTACAAGAGTGTTGAAAAAAAACGGTATCCGGAGCCCAATACAGAAAAACTTTTACTACAAAAGTTGTAGCAAATTGTACCCTTAACACATTGGTCTGTAACTTTTTTGCTCCCAGATGCATCAATGAGCAGAATTTTTCAAAAATGTGGAAATTACAAGAGTGTTGAAAAAAAACGGTATCCGGAGCACAATACAGAAAAACTTTTACTACAAAAGTTGTAGCAAATTGTACCCTTAACACAATGGTCTGTAACTTTTTTGCTCCCAGATGCATGAATGAGCAGAATTTTTCAAAAATGTGGAAATTACAAGAGTGTTGAAAAAAAACGGTATCCGGAGCACTATACAGAAAAACTTTTATTACAAAAGTTGTAGCAAATTGTACCCTTAACACAATGGTCTGTAACTATTTTGCTCCCAGATGCATCAATGAGCAGAATTTTTCAAAAATGTGGAAATTACAAGAGTGTTGAAAAAAAACGGTATCCGGAGCACAATACAGAAAAACTTTTACTACAAAAGTTGTAGCAAATTGTACCCTTAACACAATGGTCTGTAACTATTTTGCTCCCAGATGCATCAATGAGCAGAATTTTCAAAAATGTGGAAATTACAAGAGTGTTGAAAAAAAACGGTATCCGGAGCACAATACAGAAAAACTTTTACAACAAAAGTTGTAGCAAATTGTGCCCTTAACACAACGGTCTGTAACTATTTTGCTCCCAGATGTATCAATGAGCAGAATTTTTCAAAAATGTGGAAATTACAAGAGTGTTGAAAAAAACGGTATCCGGAGCACAATACAGAAAAACTTTTACTACAAAAGTTGTAGCAAATTGTGCCCTTAACACAACGGTCTCTAACTATTTTGCTCCCAGATGCATCAATGAGCAGAATTTTTCAAAAATGTGGAAATTACAAGAGTGTTGAAAAAAAACGGTATCCGGTGCACAATACAGAAAAACTTTTACTACAAAAGTTGTAGCAAATTGTACCCTTAACACAATGGTCTGTAACTATTTTGCTCCCAGATGCATCAATGAGCAGAATTTTCAAAAATGTGGAAATTACAAGAGTGTTGAAAAAAAAACGGTATCCGGAGCACAATACAGAAAAACTTTTACTACAAAAGTTGTAGCAAATTGTACCCTTAACACAATGGTCTGTAACTATTTTGCTCCCAGATGCATCAATGAGCAGAATTTTTCAAAAATGTGGAAATTACAAGAGTGTTGAAAAAAAACGTTATCCGGAGCACTATACAGAAAAACTTTTACTACAAAAGTTGTAGCAAATTGTACCCTTAACACAATGGTCTGTAACTATTTTGCTCCCAGATGCATCAATGAGCAGAATTTTCAAAAATGTGGAAATTACAAGAGTGTTGAAAAAAAACGGTATCCGGAGCACAATACAGAAAAACTTTTACAACAAAAGTTGTAGCAAATTGTGCCCTTAACACAACGGTCTGTAACTATTTTGCTCCCAGATGTATCAATGAGCAGAATTTTTCAAAAATGTGGAAATTACAAGAGTGTTGAAAAAAACGGTATCCGGAGCACAATACAGAAAAACTTTTACTACAAAAGTTGTAGCAAATTGTGCCCTTAACACAACGGTCTGTAACTATTTTGCTCCCAGATGCATCAATGAGCAGAATTTTTCAAAAATGTGGAAATTACAAGAGTGTTGAAAAAAAAGGGTATCCGGAGCACAATACAGAAAAACTTTTACTACAAAAGTTGTAGCAAATTGTACCCTTAACACAATGGTCTGTAACTATTTTGCTCCCAGATGCATGAATGAGCAGAATTTTTCAAAAATGTGGAAATTACAAGAGTGTTGAAAAAAAACGGTATCCGGAGCACAATACAGAAAAACTTTTACTACAAAAGTTGTAGCAAATTGTACCCTTAACACAATGGTCTGAACTATTTTGCTCCCAGATGCATCAATGAGCAGAATTTTTCAAAAATGTGGAAATTACAAGAGTGTTGAAAAAAAACGGTATCCGGAGCACAATACAGAAAAACTTTTACTACAAAAGTTGTAGCAAATTGTACCCTTAACACAATGGTCTGTAACTATTTTGCTCCCAGATGCATCAATGAGCAGAATTTTCAAAAATGTGGAAATTACAAGAGTGTTGAAAAAAAACGGTATCCGGAGCACAATACAGAAAAACTTTTACAACAAAAGTTGTAGCAAATTGTGCCCTTAACACAACGGTCTGTAACTATTTTGCTCCCAGATGTATCAATGAGCAGAATTTTTCAAAAATGTGGAAATTACAAGAGTGTTGAAAAAAACGGTATCCGGAGCACAATACAGAAAAACTTTTACTACAAAAGTTGTAGCAAATTGTGCCCTTAACACAACGGTCTGTAACTATTTTGCTCCCAGATGCATCAATGAGCAGAATTTTTCAAAAATGTGGAAATTACAAGAGTGTTGAAAAAAAAGGGTATCCGGAGCACAATACAGAAAAACTTTTACTACAAAAGTTGTAGCAAATTGTACCCTTAACACAATGGTCTGTAACTATTTTGCTCCCAGATGCATCAATGAGCAGAATTTTTCAAAAATGTGGAAATTACAAGAGTGTTGAAAAAAAAGGGTATCCGGAGCACAATACAGAAAAACTTTTACTACAAAAGTTGTAGCAAATTGTACCCTTAACACAATGGTCTGTAACTATTTTGCTCCCAGATGCATGAATGAGCAGAATTTTTCAAAAATGTGGAAATTACAAGAGTGTTGAAAAAAAACGGTATCCGGAGCACAATACAGAAAAACTTTTACTACAAAAGTTGTAGCAAATTGTACCCTTAACACAATGGTCTGAACTATTTTGCTCCCAGATGCATCAATGAGCAGAATTTTTCAAAAATGTGGAAATTACAAGAGTGTTGAAAAAAAACGGTATCCGGAGCACAATACAGAAAAACTTTTACTACAAAAGTTGTAGCAAATTGTACCCTTAACACAATGGTCTGTAACTATTTTGCTCCCAGATGCATCAATGAGCAGAATTTTCAAAAATGTGGAAATTACAAGAGTGTTGAAAAAAAACGGTATCCGGAGCACAATACAGAAAAACTTTTACAACAAAAGTTGTAGCAAATTGTGCCCTTAACACAACGGTCTGTAACTATTTTGCTCCCAGATGTATCAATGAGCAGAATTTTTCAAAAATGTGGAAATTACAAGAGTGTTGAAAAAAACGGTATCCGGAGCACAATACAGAAAAACTTTTACTACAAAAGTTGTAGCAAATTGTGCCCTTAACACAACGGTCTGTAACTATTTTGCTCCCAGATGCATCAATGAGCAGAATTTTTCAAAAATGTGGAAATTACAAGAGTGTTGAAAAAAAAGGGTATCCGGAGCACAATACAGAAAAACTTTTACTACAAAAGTTGTAGCAAATTGTACCCTTAACACAATGGTCTGTAACTATTTTGCTCCCAGATGCATCAATGAGCAGAATTTTTCAAAAATGTGGAAATTACAAGAGTGTTGAAAAAAAAGGGTATCCGGAGCACAATACAGAAAAACTTTTACTACAAAAGTTGTAGCAAATTGTACCCTTAACACAATGGTCTGTAACTATTTTGCTCCCAGATGCATGAATGAGCAGAATTTTTCAAAAATGTGGAAATTACAAGAGTGTTGAAAAAAAACGGTATCCGGAGCACAATACAGAAAAACTTTTACTACAAAAGTTGTAGCAAATTGTACCCTTAACACAATGGTCTGAACTATTTTGCTCCCAGATGCATCAATGAGCAGAATTTTTCAAAAATGTGGAAATTACAAGAGTGTTGAAAAAAAACGGTATCCGGAGCACAATACAGAAAAACTTTTACTACAAAAGTTGTAGCAAATTGTACCCTTAACACAATGGTCTGTAACTATTTTGCTCCCAGATGCATCAATGAGCAGAATTTTCAAAAATGTGGAAATTACAAGAGTGTTGAAAAAAAACGGTATCCGGAGCACAATACAGAAAAACTTTTACAACAAAAGTTGTAGCAAATTGTGCCCTTAACACAACGGTCTGTAACTATTTTGCTCCCAGATGTATCAATGAGCAGAATTTTTCAAAAATGTGGAAATTACAAGAGTGTTGAAAAAAACGGTATCCGGAGCACAATACAGAAAAACTTTTACTACAAAAGTTGTAGCAAATTGTGCCCTTAACACAACGGTCTGTAACTATTTTGCTCCCAGATGCATCAATGAGCAGAATTTTTCAAAAATGTGGAAATTACAAGAGTGTTGAAAAAAAAGGGTATCCGGAGCACAATACAGAAAAACTTTTACTACAAAAGTTGTAGCAAATTGTACCCTTAACACAATGGTCTGTAACTATTTTGCTCCCAGATGCATCAATGAGCAGAATTTTTCAAAAATGTGGAAATTACAAGAGTGTTGAAAAAAAAGGGTATCCGGAGCACAATACAGAAAAACTTTTACTACAAAAGTTGTAGCAAATTGTACCCTTAACACAATGGTCTGTAACTATTTTGCTCCCAGATGCATGAATGAGCAGAATTTTTCAAAAATGTGGAAATTACAAGAGTGTTGAAAAAAAACGGTATCCGGAGCACAATACAGAAAAACTTTTACTACAAAAGTTGTAGCAAATTGTACCCTTAACACAATGGTCTGAACTATTTTGCTCCCAGATGCATCAATGAGCAGAATTTTTCAAAAATGTGGAAATTACAAGAGTGTTGAAAAAAAACGGTATCCGGAGCACAATACAGAAAAACTTTTACTACAAAAGTTGTAGCAAATTGTACCCTTAACACAATGGTCTGTAACTATTTTGCTCCCAGATGCATCAATGAGCAGAATTTTCAAAAATGTGGAAATTACAAGAGTGTTGAAAAAAAACGGTATCCGGAGCACAATACAGAAAAACTTTTACAACAAAAGTTGTAGCAAATTGTGCCCTTAACACAACGGTCTGTAACTATTTTGCTCCCAGATGTATCAATGAGCAGAATTTTTCAAAAATGTGGAAATTACAAGAGTGTTGAAAAAAACGGTATCCGGAGCACAATACAGAAAAACTTTTACTACAAAAGTTGTAGCAAATTGTGCCCTTAACACAACGGTCTGTAACTATTTTGCTCCCAGATGCATCAATGAGCAGAATTTTTCAAAAATGTGGAAATTACAAGAGTGTTGAAAAAAAAGGGTATCCGGAGCACAATACAGAAAAACTTTTACTACAAAAGTTGTAGCAAATTGTACCCTTAACACAATGGTCTGTAACTATTTTGCTCCCAGATGCATCAATGAGCAGAATTTTTCAAAAATGTGGAAATTACAAGAGTGTTGAAAAAAAAGGGTATCCGGAGCACAATACAGAAAAACTTTTACTACAAAAGTTGTAGCAAATTGTACCCTTAACACAATGGTCTGTAACTATTTTGCTCCCAGATGCATGAATGAGCAGAATTTTTCAAAAATGTGGAAATTACAAGAGTGTTGAAAAAAAACGGTATCCGGAGCACAATACAGAAAAACTTTTACTACAAAAGTTGTAGCAAATTGTACCCTTAACACAATGGTCTGAACTATTTTGCTCCCAGATGCATCAATGAGCAGAATTTTTCAAAAATGTGGAAATTACAAGAGTGTTGAAAAAAAACGGTATCCGGAGCACAATACAGAAAAACTTTTACTACAAAAGTTGTAGCAAATTGTACCCTTAACACAATGGTCTGTAACTATTTTGCTCCCAGATGCATCAATGAGCAGAATTTTCAAAAATGTGGAAATTACAAGAGTGTTGAAAAAAAACGGTATCCGGAGCACAATACAGAAAAACTTTTACAACAAAAGTTGTAGCAAATTGTGCCCTTAACACAACGGTCTGTAACTATTTTGCTCCCAGATGTATCAATGAGCAGAATTTTTCAAAAATGTGGAAATTACAAGAGTGTTGAAAAAAACGGTATCCGGAGCACAATACAGAAAAACTTTTACTACAAAAGTTGTAGCAAATTGTGCCCTTAACACAACGGTCTGTAACTATTTTGCTCCCAGATGCATCAATGAGCAGAATTTTTCAAAAATGTGGAAATTACAAGAGTGTTGAAAAAAAAGGGTATCCGGAGCACAATACAGAAAAACTTTTACTACAAAAGTTGTAGCAAATTGTACCCTTAACACAATGGTCTGTAACTATTTTGCTCCCAGATGCATGAATGAGCAGAATTTTTCAAAAATGTGGAAATTACAAGAGTGTTGAAAAAAAACGGTATCCGGAGCACAATACAGAAAAACTTTTACTACAAAAGTTGTAGCAAATTGTACCCTTAACACAATGGTCTGAACTATTTTGCTCCCAGATGCATCAATGAGCAGAATTTTTCAAAAATGTGGAAATTACAAGAGTGTTGAAAAAAAACGGTATCCGGAGCACAATACAGAAAAACTTACTACAAAAGTTGTAGCAAATTGTACCCTTAACACAATGGTCTGTAACTTTTTTGCTCCCAGATGCATCAATGAGCAGAATTTTTCAAAAATGTGGAAATTACAAGAGTGTTGAAAAAAAACGGTATCCGGAGCACAATACAGAAAAACTTTTACTACAAAAGTTGTAGCAAATTGTACCCTTAACACAATGGTCTGAACTATTTTGCTCCCAGATGCATGAATGAGCAGAATTTTTCAAAAATGTGGAAATTACAAGAGTGTTGAAAAAAAACGGTATCCGGAGCACAATACAGAAAAACTTTTATTACAAAAGTTGTAGCAAATTGTACCCTTAACACAATGGTCTGTAACTATTTTGCTCCCAGATGCATCAATGAGCAGAATTTTTCAAAAATGTGGAAATTACAAGAGTGTTGAAAAAAAACGGTATCCGGAGCACAATACAGAAAAACTTTTACTACAAAAGTTGTAGCAAATTGTACCCTTAACACAATGGTCTGAACTATTTTGCTCCCAGATGCATGAATGAGCAGAATTTTTCAAAAATGTGGAAATTACAAGAGTGTTGAAAAAAAACGGTATCCGGAGCACAATACAGAAAAACTTTTATTACAAAAGTTGTAGCAAATTGTACCCTTAACACAATGGTCTGTAACTATTTTGCTCCCAGATGCATCAATGAGCAGAATTTTTCAAAAATGTGGAAATTACAAGAGTGTTGAAAAAAAACGGTATCCGGAGCACAATACAGAAAAACTTTTACTACAAAAGTTGTAGCAAATTGTACCCTTAACACAATGGTCTGTAACTATTTTGCTCCCAGATGCATCAATGAGCAGAATTTTTCAAAAATGTGGAAATTACAAGAGTGTTGAAAAAAAAGGGTATCCGGAGCACAATACAGAAAAACTTTTACTACAAAAGTTGTAGCAAATTGTACCCTTAACACAATGGTCTGTAACTATTTTGCTCCCAGATGCATGAATGAGCAGAATTTTTCAAAAATGTGGAAATTACAAGAGTGTTGAAAAAAAACGGTATCCGGAGCACAATACAGAAAAACTTTTACTACAAAAGTTGTAGCAAATTGTACCCTTAACACAATGGTCTGAACTATTTTGCTCCCAGATGCATCAATGAGCAGAATTTTTCAAAAATGTGGAAATTACAAGAGTGTTGAAAAAAAACGGTATCCGGAGCACAATACAGAAAAACTTACTACAAAAGTTGTAGCAAATTGTACCCTTAACACAATGGTCTGTAACTTTTTTGCTCCCAGATGCATCAATGAGCAGAATTTTTCAAAAATGTGGAAATTACAAGAGTGTTGAAAAAAAACGGTATCCGGAGCACAATACAGAAAAACTTTTACTACAAAAGTTGTAGCAAATTGTACCGTTAACACAATGGTCTGTAACTTTTTTGCTCCCAGATGCATGAATGAGCAGAATTTTTCAAAAATGTGGAAATTACAAGAGTGTTGAAAAAAAACGGTATCCGGGGCACAATACAGAAAAACTTTTACTACAAAAGTTGTAGCAAATTGTACCTTTAACACAATGGTCTGTAACTTTTTTGCTCCCAGATGCATCAATGAGCAGAATTTTTCAAAAATGTGGATATTACAAGAGTGTTGAAAAAAAACGGTATCCGGGGCACAATACAGAAAATCTTTTACAACAAAAGTTGTAGCAAATTGTGCCCTTAACACAACGGTCTGTGACTATTTTGCTCCCAGATGCATCAATGAGCAGAATTTTTCAAAAATGTGGAAATTACAAGAGTGTTGAAAAAAAACGGTATCCGGAGCACAATACAGAAAAACTTTTACTACAAAAGTTGTAGCAAATTGTACCCTTAACACAATGGTCTGTAACTATTTTGCTCCCAGATGCATCAATGAGCAGAATTTTTCAAAAATGTGGAAATTACAAGAGTGTTGAAAAAAAACGGTATCCGGTGCACAATACAGAAAAACTTTTACTACAAAAGTTGTAGCAAATTGTACCCTTAACACAATGGTCTGTAACTATTTTGCTCCCAGATGCATCAATGAGCAGAATTTTCAAAAATGTGGAAATTACAAGAGTGTTGAAAAAAAACGGTATCCGGAGCACAATACAGAAAAACTTTTACTACAAAAGTTGTAGCAAATTGTACCCTTAACACAATGGTCTGTAACTATTTTGCTCCCAGATGCATCAATGAGCAGAATTTTTCAAAAATGTGGAAATTACAAGAGTGTTGAAAAAAAACGGTATCCGGAGCCCAATACAGAAAAACTTTTACTACAAAAGTTGTAGCAAATTGTACCCTTAACACAATGGTCTGTAACTTTTTTGCTCCCAGATGCATGAATGAGCAGAATTTTTCAAAAATGTGGAAATTACAAGAGTGTTGAAAAAAAACGGTATCCGGAGCACAATACAGAAAAACTTTTATTACAAAAGTTGTAGCAAATTGTACCCTTAACACAATGGTCTGTAACTATTTTGCTCCCAGATGCATCAATGAGCAGAATTTTTCAAAAATGTGGAAATTACAAGAGTGTTGAAAAAAAACGGTATCCGGAGCACAATACAGAAAAACTTTTACTACAAAAGTTGTAGCAAATTGTACCGTTAACACAATGGTCTGTAACTTTTTTGCTCCCAGATGCATGAATGAGCAGAATTTTTCAAAAATGTGGAAATTACAAGAGTGTTGAAAAAAAACGGTATCCGGGGCACAATACAGAAAAACTTTTACTACAAAAGTTGTAGCAAATTGTACCTTTAACACAATGGTCTGTAACTTTTTTGCTCCCAGATGCATCAATGAGCAGAATTTTTCAAAAATGTGGATATTACAAGAGTGTTGAAAAAAAACGGTATCCGGGGCACAATACAGAAAATCTTTTACAACAAAAGTTGTAGCAAATTGTGCCCTTAACACAACGGTCTGTGACTATTTTGCTCCCAGATGCATCAATGAGCAGAATTTTTCAAAAATGTGGAAATTACAAGAGTGTTGAAAAAAAACGGTATCCGGAGCACAATACAGAAAAACTTTTACTACAAAAGTTGTAGCAAATTGTACCCTTAACACAATGGTCTGTAACTATTTTGCTCCCAGATGCATCAATGAGCAGAATTTTTCAAAAATGTGGAAATTACAAGAGTGTTGAAAAAAAACGGTATCCGGTGCACAATACAGAAAAACTTTTACTACAAAAGTTGTAGCAAATTGTACCCTTAACACAATGGTCTGTAACTATTTTGCTCCCAGATGCATCAATGAGCAGAATTTTCAAAAATGTGGAAATTACAAGAGTGTTGAAAAAAAACGGTATCCGGAGCACAATACAGAAAAACTTTTACTACAAAAGTTGTAGCAAATTGTACCCTTAACACAATGGTCTGTAACTATTTTGCTCCCAGATGCATCAATGAGCAGAATTTTTCAAAAATGTGGAAATTACAAGAGTGTTGAAAAAAAACGGTATCCGGAGCCCAATACAGAAAAACTTTTACTACAAAAGTTGTAGCAAATTGTACCCTTAACACATTGGTCTGTAACTTTTTTGCTCCCAGATGCATCAATGAGCAGAATTTTTCAAAAATGTGGAAATTACAAGAGTGTTGAAAAAAAACGGTATCCGGAGCACAATACAGAAAAACTTTTACTACAAAAGTTGTAGCAAATTGTACCCTTAACACAATGGTCTGTAACTTTTTTGCTCCCAGATGCATGAATGAGCAGAATTTTTCAAAAATGTGGAAATTACAAGAGTGTTGAAAAAAAACGGTATCCGGAGCACAATACAGAAAAACTTTTATTACAAAAGTTGTAGCAAATTGTACCCTTAACACAATGGTCTGTAACTATTTTGCTCCCAGATGCATCAATGAGCAGAATTTTTCAAAAATGTGGAAATTACAAGAGTGTTGAAAAAAAACGGTATCCGGAGCACAATACAGAAAAACTTTTACTACAAAAGTTGTAGCAAATTGTACCCTTAACACAATGGTCTGTAACTATTTTGCTCCCAGATGCATCAATGAGCAGAATTTTCAAAAATGTGGAAATTACAAGAGTGTTGAAAAAAAACGGTATCCGGAGCACAATACAGAAAAACTTTTACAACAAAAGTTGTAGCAAATTGTGCCCTTAACACAACGGTCTGTAACTATTTTGCTCCCAGATGTATCAATGAGCAGAATTTTTCAAAAATGTGGAAATTACAAGAGTGTTGAAAAAAACGGTATCCGGAGCACAATACAGAAAAACTTTTACTACAAAAGTTGTAGCAAATTGTGCCCTTAACACAACGGTCTGTAACTATTTTGCTCCCAGATGCATGAATGAGCAGAATTTTTCAAAAATGTGGAAATTACAAGAGTGTTGAAAAAAAACGGTATCCGGAGCACAATACAGAAAAACTTTTATTACAAAAGTTGTAGCAAATTGTACCCTTAACACAATGGTCTGTAACTATTTTGCTCCCAGATGCATCAATGAGCAGAATTTTTCAAAAATGTGGAAATTACAAGAGTGTTGAAAAAAAACGGTATCCGGAGCACAATACAGAAAAACTTTTACTACAAAAGTTGTAGCAAATTGTACCCTTAACACAATGGTCTGTAACTATTTTGCTCCCAGATGCATCAATGAGCAGAATTTTCAAAAATGTGGAAATTACAAGAGTGTTGAAAAAAAACGGTATCCGGAGCACAATACAGAAAAACTTTTACAACAAAAGTTGTAGCAAATTGTGCCCTTAACACAACGGTCTGTAACTATTTTGCTCCCAGATGTATCAATGAGCAGAATTTTTCAAAAATGTGGAAATTACAAGAGTGTTGAAAAAAACGGTATCCGGAGCACAATACAGAAAAACTTTTACTACAAAAGTTGTAGCAAATTGTGCCCTTAACACAACGGTCTGTAACTATTTTGCTCCCAGATGCATCAATGAGCAGAATTTTTCAAAAATGTGGAAATTACAAGAGTGTTGAAAAAAAACGGTATCCGGGGCACAATACAGAAAATCTTTTACAACAAAAGTTGTAGCAAAGTGTGCCCTTAACACAACGGTATGTAACTTTTTTGCTCCCAGATGCATCAATGAGCAGAATTTTTCAAAAATGTGGATATTACAAGAGTGTTGAAAAAAAACGGTATCCGGGGCACAATACAGAAAATCTTTTACAACAAAAGTTGTAGCAAATTGTGCCCTTAACACAACGGTCTGTGACTATTTTGCTCCCAGATGCATCAATGAGCAGAATTTTTCAAAAATGTGGAAATTACAAGAGTGTTGAAAAAAAACGGTATCCGGAGCACAATACAGAAAAACTTTTACTACAAAAGTTGTAGCAAATTGTACCCTTAACACAATGGTCTGTAACTATTTTGCTCCCAGATGCATCAATGAGCAGAATTTTTCAAAAATGTGGAAATTACAAGAGTGTTGAAAAAAAACGGTATCCGGAGCACAATACAGAAAAACTTTTACTACAAAAGTTGTAGCAAATTGTACCGTTAACACAATGGTCTGTAACTTTTTTGCTCCCAGATGCATGAATGAGCAGAATTTTTCAAAAATGTGGAAATTACAAGAGTGTTGAAAAAAAACGGTATCCGGGGCACAATACAGAAAAACTTTTACTACAAAAGTTGTAGCAAATTGTACCTTTAACACAATGGTCTGTAACTTTTTTGCTCCCAGATGCATCAATGAGCAGAATTTTTCAAAAATGTGGATATTACAAGAGTGTTGAAAAAAAACGGTATCCGGGGCACAATACAGAAAATCTTTTACAACAAAAGTTGTAGCAAATTGTGCCCTTAACACAACGGTCTGTGACTATTTTGCTCCCAGATGCATCAATGAGCAGAATTTTTCAAAAATGTGGAAATTACAAGAGTGTTGAAAAAAAACGGTATCCGGAGCACAATACAGAAAAACTTTTACTACAAAAGTTGTAGCAAATTGTACCCTTAACACAATGGTCTGTAACTATTTTGCTCCCAGATGCATCAATGAGCAGAATTTTTCAAAAATGTGGAAATTACAAGAGTGTTGAAAAAAAACGGTATCCGGTGCACAATACAGAAAAACTTTTACTACAAAAGTTGTAGCAAATTGTACCCTTAACACAATGGTCTGTAACTATTTTGCTCCCAGATGCATCAATGAGCAGAATTTTCAAAAATGTGGAAATTACAAGAGTGTTGAAAAAAAACGGTATCCGGAGCACAATACAGAAAAACTTTTACTACAAAAGTTGTAGCAAATTGTACCCTTAACACAATGGTCTGTAACTATTTTGCTCCCAGATGCATCAATGAGCAGAATTTTTCAAAAATGTGGAAATTACAAGAGTGTTGAAAAAAAACGGTATCCGGAGCCCAATACAGAAAAACTTTTACTACAAAAGTTGTAGCAAATTGTACCCTTAACACATTGGTCTGTAACTTTTTTGCTCCCAGATGCATCAATGAGCAGAATTTTTCAAAAATGTGGAAATTACAAGAGTGTTGAAAAAAAACGGTATCCGGAGCACAATACAGAAAAACTTTTACTACAAAAGTTGTAGCAAATTGTACCCTTAACACAATGGTCTGTAACTTTTTTGCTCCCAGATGCATGAATGAGCAGAATTTTTCAAAAATGTGGAAATTACAAGAGTGTTGAAAAAAAACGGTATCCGGAGCACAATACAGAAAAACTTTTATTACAAAAGTTGTAGCAAATTGTACCCTTAACACAATGGTCTGTAACTATTTTGCTCCCAGATGCATCAATGAGCAGAATTTTTCAAAAATGTGGAAATTACAAGAGTGTTGAAAAAAAACGGTATCCGGAGCACAATACAGAAAAACTTTTACTACAAAAGTTGTAGCAAATTGTACCCTTAACACAATGGTCTGTAACTATTTTGCTCCCAGATGCATCAATGAGCAGAATTTTCAAAAATGTGGAAATTACAAGAGTGTTGAAAAAAAACGGTATCCGGAGCACAATACAGAAAAACTTTTACAACAAAAGTTGTAGCAAATTGTGCCCTTAACACAACGGTCTGTAACTATTTTGCTCCCAGATGTATCAATGAGCAGAATTTTTCAAAAATGTGGAAATTACAAGAGTGTTGAAAAAAACGGTATCCGGAGCACAATACAGAAAAACTTTTACTACAAAAGTTGTAGCAAATTGTGCCCTTAACACAACGGTCTGTAACTATTTTGCTCCCAGATGCATCAATGAGCAGAATTTTTCAAAAATGTGGAAATTACAAGAGTGTTGAAAAAAAACGGTATCCGGAGCCCAATACAGAAAAACTTTTACTACAAAAGTTGTAGCAAATTGTACCCTTAACACATTGGTCTGTAACTTTTTTGCTCCCAGATGCATCAATGAGCAGAATTTTTCAAAAATGTGGAAATTACAAGAGTGTTGAAAAAAAACGGTATCCGGAGCACAATACAGAAAAACTTTTACTACAAAAGTTGTAGCAAATTGTACCCTTAACACAATGGTCTGTAACTATTTTGCTCCCAGATGCATCAATGAGCAGAATTTTTCAAAAATGTGGAAATTACAAGAGTGTTGAAAAAAAACGGTATCCGGAGCCCAATACAGAAAAACTTTTACTACAAAAGTTGTAGCAAATTGTACCCTTAACACATTGGTCTGTAACTTTTTTGCTCCCAGATGCATCAATGAGCAGAATTTTTCAAAAATGTGGAAATTACAAGAGTGTTGAAAAAAAACGGTATCCGGAGCACAATACAGAAAAACTTTTACTACAAAAGTTGTAGCAAATTGTACCCTTAACACAATGGTCTGTAACTTTTTTGCTCCCAGATGCATGAATGAGCAGAATTTTTCAAAAATGTGGAAATTACAAGAGTGTTGAAAAAAAACGGTATCCGGAGCACAATACAGAAAAACTTTTATTACAAAAGTTGTAGCAAATTGTACCCTTAACACAATGGTCTGTAACTATTTTGCTCCCAGATGCATCAATGAGCAGAATTTTTCAAAAATGTGGAAATTACAAGAGTGTTGAAAAAAAACGGTATCCGGAGCACAATACAGAAAAACTTTTACTACAAAAGTTGTAGCAAATTGTACCCTTAACACAATGGTCTGTAACTATTTTGCTCCCAGATGCATCAATGAGCAGAATTTTCAAAAATGTGGAAATTACAAGAGTGTTGAAAAAAAACGGTATCCGGAGCACAATACAGAAAAACTTTTACAACAAAAGTTGTAGCAAATTGTGCCCTTAACACAACGGTCTGTAACTATTTTGCTCCCAGATGTATCAATGAGCAGAATTTTTCAAAAATGTGGAAATTACAAGAGTGTTGAAAAAAACGGTATCCGGAGCACAATACAGAAAAACTTTTACTACAAAAGTTGTAGCAAATTGTGCCCTTAACACAACGGTCTGTAACTATTTTGCTCCCAGATGCATCAATGAGCAGAATTTTTCAAAAATGTGGAAATTACAAGAGTGTTGAAAAAAAACGGTATCCGGAGCCCAATACAGAAAAACTTTTACTACAAAAGTTGTAGCAAATTGTACCCTTAACACATTGGTCTGTAACTTTTTTGCTCCCAGATGCATCAATGAGCAGAATTTTTCAAAAATGTGGAAATTACAAGAGTGTTGAAAAAAAACGGTATCCGGAGCACAATACAGAAAAACTTTTACTACAAAAGTTGTAGCAAATTGTACCCTTAACACAATGGTCTGTAACTATTTTGCTCCCAGATGCATCAATGAGCAGAATTTTTCAAAAATGTGGAAATTACAAGAGTGTTGAAAAAAAACGGTATCCGGAGCACAATACAGAAAAACTTTTACTACAAAAGTTGTAGCAAATTGTACCCTTAACACAATGGTCTGTAACTATTTTGCTCCCAGATGCATCAATGAGCAGAATTTTCAAAAATGTGGAAATTACAAGAGTGTTGAAAAAAAACGGTATCCGGAGCACAATACAGAAAAACTTTTACAACAAAAGTTGTAGCAAATTGTGCCCTTAACACAACGGTCTGTAACTATTTTGCTCCCAGATGTATCAATGAGCAGAATTTTTCAAAAATGTGGAAATTACAAGAGTGTTGAAAAAAACGGTATCCGGAGCACAATACAGAAAAACTTTTACTACAAAAGTTGTAGCAAATTGTGCCCTTAACACAACGGTCTGTAACTATTTTGCTCCCAGATGCATCAATGAGCAGAATTTTTCAAAAATGTGGAAATTACAAGAGTGTTGAAAAAAAACGGTATCCGGGGCACAATACAGAAAATCTTTTACAACAAAAGTTGTAGCAAAGTGTGCCCTTAACACAACGGTATGTAACTTTTTTGCTCCCAGATGCATCAATGAGCAGAATTTTTCAAAAATGTGGATATTACAAGAGTGTTGAAAAAAAACGGTATCCGGGGCACAATACAGAAAATCTTTTACAACAAAAGTTGTAGCAAATTGTGCCCTTAACACAACGGTCTGTGACTATTTTGCTCCCAGATGCATCAATGAGCAGAATTTTTCAAAAATGTGGAAATTACAAGAGTGTTGAAAAAAAACGGTATCCGGAGCACAATACAGAAAAACTTTTACTACAAAAGTTGTAGCAAATTGTACCCTTAACACAATGGTCTGTAACTATTTTGCTCCCAGATGCATCAATGAGCAGAATTTTTCAAAAATGTGGAAATTACAAGAGTGTTGAAAAAAAACGGTATCCGGTGCACAATACAGAAAAACTTTTACTACAAAAGTTGTAGCAAATTGTACCCTTAACACAATGGTCTGTAACTATTTTGCTCCCAGATGCATCAATGAGCAGAATTTTCAAAAATGTGGAAATTACAAGAGTGTTGAAAAAAAACGGTATCCGGAGCACAATACAGAAAAACTTTTACTACAAAAGTTGTAGCAAATTGTACCCTTAACACAATGGTCTGTAACTTTTTTGCTCCCAGATGCATGAATGAGCAGAATTTTTCAAAAATGTGGAAATTACAAGAGTGTTGAAAAAAAACGGTATCCGGAGCACAATACAGAAAAACTTTTATTACAAAAGTTGTAGCAAATTGTACCCTTAACACAATGGTCTGTAACTATTTTGCTCCCAGATGCATCAATGAGCAGAATTTTTCAAAAATGTGGAAATTACAAGAGTGTTGAAAAAAAACGGTATCCGGAGCACAATACAGAAAAACTTTTACTACAAAAGTTGTAGCAAATTGTACCCTTAACACAATGGTCTGTAACTATTTTGCTCCCAGATGCATCAATGAGCAGAATTTTCAAAAATGTGGAAATTACAAGAGTGTTGAAAAAAAACGGTATCCGGAGCACAATACAGAAAAACTTTTACAACAAAAGTTGTAGCAAATTGTGCCCTTAACACAACGGTCTGTAACTATTTTGCTCCCAGATGTATCAATGAGCAGAATTTTTCAAAAATGTGGAAATTACAAGAGTGTTGAAAAAAACGGTATCCGGAGCACAATACAGAAAAACTTTTACTACAAAAGTTGTAGCAAATTGTGCCCTTAACACAACGGTCTGTAACTATTTTGCTCCCAGATGCATCAATGAGCAGAATTTTTCAAAAATGTGGAAATTACAAGAGTGTTGAAAAAAAACGGTATCCGGGGCACAATACAGAAAATCTTTTACAACAAAAGTTGTAGCAAAGTGTGCCCTTAACACAACGGTATGTAACTTTTTTGCTCCCAGATGCATCAATGAGCAGAATTTTTCAAAAATGTGGAAATTACAAGAGTGTTGAAAAAAAACGGTATCCGGAGCACAATACAGAAAAACTTTTACTACAAAAGTTGTAGCAAATTGTACCCTTAACACAATGGTCTGTAACTATTTTGCTCCCAGATGCATCAATGAGCAGAATTTTTCAAAAATGTGGAAATTACAAGAGTGTTGAAAAAAAACGGTATCCGGTGCACAATACAGAAAAACTTTTACTACAAAAGTTGTAGCAAATTGTACCCTTAACACAATGGTCTGTAACTATTTTGCTCCCAGATGCATCAATGAGCAGAATTTTCAAAAATGTGGAAATTACAAGAGTGTTGAAAAAAAACGGTATCCGGAGCACAATACAGAAAAACTTTTACTACAAAAGTTGTAGCAAATTGTACCCTTAACACAATGGTCTGTAACTTTTTTGCTCCCAGATGCATGAATGAGCAGAATTTTTCAAAAATGTGGAAATTACAAGAGTGTTGAAAAAAAACGGTATCCGGAGCACAATACAGAAAAACTTTTATTACAAAAGTTGTAGCAAATTGTACCCTTAACACAATGGTCTGTAACTATTTTGCTCCCAGATGCATCAATGAGCAGAATTTTTCAAAAATGTGGAAATTACAAGAGTGTTGAAAAAAAACGGTATCCGGAGCACAATACAGAAAAACTTTTACTACAAAAGTTGTAGCAAATTGTACCCTTAACACAATGGTCTGTAACTATTTTGCTCCCAGATGCATCAATGAGCAGAATTTTCAAAAATGTGGAAATTACAAGAGTGTTGAAAAAAAACGGTATCCGGAGCACAATACAGAAAAACTTTTACAACAAAAGTTGTAGCAAATTGTGCCCTTAACACAACGGTCTGTAACTATTTTGCTCCCAGATGTATCAATGAGCAGAATTTTTCAAAAATGTGGAAATTACAAGAGTGTTGAAAAAAACGGTATCCGGAGCACAATACAGAAAAACTTTTACTACAAAAGTTGTAGCAAATTGTGCCCTTAACACAACGGTCTGTAACTATTTTGCTCCTAGATGCATCAATGAGCAGAATTTTTCAAAAATGTGGAAATTACAAGAGTGTTGAAAAAAAACGGTATCCGGGGCACAATACAGAAAATCTTTTACAACAAAAGTTGTAGCAAAGTGTGCCCTTAACACAACGGTATGTAACTTTTTTGCTCCCAGATGCATCAATGAGCAGAATTTTTCAAAAATGTGGAAATTACAAGAGTGTTGAAAAAAAACGGTATCCGGAGCACAATACAGAAAAACTTTTACTACAAAAGTTGTAGCAAATTGTACCCTTAACACAATGGTCTGTAACTTTTTTCTCCCAGATGCATCAATGAGCAGAATTTTTCAAAAATGTGGAAATTACAAGAGTGTTGAAAAAAAACGTTATCCGGAGCACAATACAGAAAAACTTTTACTACAAAAGTTGTAGCAAATTGTACCCTTAACACAATGGTCTGTAACTTTTTTGCTCCCAGATGCATGAATGAGCAGAATTTTTCAAAAATGTGGAAATTACAAGAGTGTTGAAAAAAAACGGTATCCGGAGCACAATACAGAAAAACTTTTATTACAAAAGTTGTAGCAAATTGTACCCTTAACACAATGGTCTGTAACTATTTTGCTCCCAGATGCATCAATGAGCAGAATTTTTCAAAAATGTGGAAATTACAAGAGTGTTGAAAAAAAACGGTATCCGGAGCACAATACAGAAAAACTTTTACTACAAAAGTTGTAGCAAATTGTACCCTTAACACAATGGTCTGTAACTATTTTGCTCCCAGATGCATCAATGAGCAGAATTTTCAAAAATGTGGAAATTACAAGAGTGTTGAAAAAAAACGGTATCCGGAGCACAATACAGAAAAACTTTTACAACAAAAGTTGTAGCAAATTGTGCCCTTAACACAACGGTCTGTAACTATTTTGCTCCCAGATGTATCAATGAGCAGAATTTTTCAAAAATGTGGAAATTACAAGAGTGTTGAAAAAAACGGTATCCGGAGCACAATACAGAAAAACTTTTACTACAAAAGTTGTAGCAAATTGTGCCCTTAACACAACGGTCTGTAACTATTTTGCTCCCAGATGCATCAATGAGCAGAATTTTTCAAAAATGTGGAAATTACAAGAGTGTTGAAAAAAAAGGGTATCCGGAGCACAATACAGAAAAACTTTTACTACAAAAGTTGTAGCAAATTGTACCCTTAACACAATGGTCTGTAACTATTTTGCTCCCAGATGCATCAATGAGCAGAATTTTTCAAAAATGTGGAAATTACAAGAGTGTTGAAAAAAAACGGTATCCGGAGCACAATACAGAAAAACTTTTATTACAAAAGTTGTAGCAAATTGTACCCTTAACACAATGGTCTGTAACTATTTTGCTCCCAGATGCATCAATGAGCAGAATTTTTCAAAAATGTGGAAATTACAAGAGTGTTGAAAAAAAACGGTATCCGGAGCACAATACAGAAAAACTTTTACTACAAAAGTTGTAGCAAATTGTACCCTTAACACAATGGTCTGTAACTATTTTGCTCCCAGATGCATCAATGAGCAGAATTTTCAAAAATGTGGAAATTACAAGAGTGTTGAAAAAAAACGGTATCCGGAGCACAATACAGAAAAACTTTTACAACAAAAGTTGTAGCAAATTGTGCCCTTAACACAACGGTCTGTAACTATTTTGCTCCCAGATGTATCAATGAGCAGAATTTTTCAAAAATGTGGAAATTACAAGAGTGTTGAAAAAAACGGTATCCGGAGCACAATACAGAAAAACTTTTACTACAAAAGTTGTAGCAAATTGTGCCCTTAACACAACGGTCTGTAACTATTTTGCTCCCAGATGCATCAATGAGCAGAATTTTTCAAAAATGTGGAAATTACAAGAGTGTTGAAAAAAAACGGTATCCGGGGCACAATACAGAAAATCTTTTACAACAAAAGTTGTAGCAAAGTGTGCCCTTAACACAACGGTATGTAACTTTTTTGCTCCCAGATGCATCAATGAGCAGAATTTTTCAAAAATGTGGAAATTACAAGAGTGTTGAAAAAAAACGGTATCCGGAGCACAATACAGAAAAACTTTTACTACAAAAGTTGTAGCAAATTGTACCCTTAACACAATGGTCTGTAACTTTTTTCTCCCAGATGCATCAATGAGCAGAATTTTTAAAAAATGTGGAAATTACAAGAGTGTTGAAAAAAAACGTTATCCGGAGCACAATACAGAAAAACTTTTACTACAAAAGTTGTAGCAAATTGTACCCTTAACACAATGGTCTGTAACTTTTCTGCTCCCAGATGCATGAATGAGCAGAATTTTTCAAAAATGTGGAAATTACAAGAGTGTTGAAAAAAAACGGTATCCGGAGCACAATACAGAAAAACTTTTATTACAAAAGTTGTAGCAAATTGTACCCTTAACACAATGGTCTGTAACTATTTTGCTCCCAGATGCATCAATGAGCAGAATTTTTCAAAAATGTGGAAATTACAAGAGTGTTGAAAAAAAACGGTATCCGGAGCACAATACAGAAAAACTTTTACTACAAAAGTTGTAGCAAATTGTGCCCTTAACACAACGGTCTGTAACTATTTTGCTCCCAGATGTATCAATGAGCAGAATTTTTCAAAAATGTGGAAATTACAAGAGTGTTGAAAAAAACGGTATCCGGAGCACAATACAGAAAAACTTTTACTACAAAAGTTGTAGCAAATTGTGCCCTTAACACAACGGTCTGTAACTATTTTGCTCCCAGATGCATCAATGAGCAGAATTTTTCAAAAATGTGGAAATTACAAGAGTGTTGAAAAAAAAGGGTATCCGGAGCACAATACAGAAAAACTTTTACTACAAAAGTTGTAGCAAATTGTACCCTTAACACAATGGTCTGTAACTATTTTGCTCCCAGATGCATCAATGAGCAGAATTTTTCAAAAATGTGGAAATTACAAGAGTGTTGAAAAAAAACGGTATCCGGAGCACAATACAGAAAAACTTTTACTACAAAAGTTGTAGCAAATTGTACCCTTAACACAATGGTCTGTAACTTTTTTCTCCCAGATGCATCAATGAGCAGAATTTTTCAAAAATGTGGAAATTACAAGAGTGTTGAAAAAAAACGTTATCCGGAGCACAATACAGAAAAACTTTTACTACAAAAGTTGTAGCAAATTGTACCCTTAACACAATGGTCTGTAACTTTTTTGCTCCCAGATGCATGAATGAGCAGAATTTTTCAAAAATGTGGAAATTACAAGAGTGTTGAAAAAAAACGGTATCCGGAGCACAATACAGAAAAACTTTTACTACAAAAGTTGTAGCAAATTGTACCCTTAACACAATGGTCTGTAACTATTTTGCTCCCAGATGCATCAATGAGCAGAATTTTCAAAAATGTGGAAATTACAAGAGTGTTGAAAAAAAACGGTATCCGGAGCACAATACAGAAAAACTTTTACAACAAAAGTTGTAGCAAATTGTGCCCTTAACACAACGGTCTGTAACTATTTTGCTCCCAGATGTATCAATGAGCAGAATTTTTCAAAAATGTGGAAATTACAAGAGTGTTGAAAAAAACGGTATCCGGAGCACAATACAGAAAAACTTTTACTACAAAAGTTGTAGCAAATTGTGCCCTTAACACAACGGTCTGTAACTATTTTGCTCCCAGATGCATCAATGAGCAGAATTTTTCAAAAATGTGGAAATTACAAGAGTGTTGAAAAAAAACGGTATCCGGGGCACAATACAGAAAATCTTTTACAACAAAAGTTGTAGCAAATTGTACCCTTAACACAATGGTCTGTAACTTTTCTGCTCCCAGATGCATGAATGAGCAGAATTTTTCAAAAATGTGGAAATTACAAGAGTGTTGAAAAAAAACGGTATCCGGAGCACAATACAGAAAAACTTTTATTACAAAAGTTGTAGCAAATTGTACCCTTAACACAATGGTCTGTAACTATTTTGCTCCCAGATGCATCAATGAGCAGAATTTTTCAAAAATGTGGAAATTACAAGAGTGTTGAAAAAAAACGGTATCCGGAGCACAATACAGAAAAACTTTTACTACAAAAGTTGTAGCAAATTGTGCCCTTAACACAACGGTCTGTAACTATTTTGCTCCCAGATGTATCAATGAGCAGAATTTTTCAAAAATGTGGAAATTACAAGAGTGTTGAAAAAAACGGTATCCGGAGCACAATACAGAAAAACTTTTACTACAAAAGTTGTAGCAAATTGTACCCTTAACACAATGGTCTGTAACTTTTTTCTCCCAGATGCATCAATGAGCAGAATTTTTCAAAAATGTGGAAATTACAAGAGTGTTGAAAAAAAACGGTATCCGGAGCACAATACAGAAAAACTTTTACTACAAAAGTTGTAGCAAATTGTACCCTTAACACAATGGTCTGTAACTTTTTTCTCCCAGATGCATCAATGAGCAGAATTTTTCAAAAATGTGGAAATTACAAGAGTGTTGAAAAAAAACGTTATCCGGAGCACAATACAGAAAAACTTTTACTACAAAAGTTGTAGCAAATTGTACCCTTAACACAATGGTCTGTAACTTTTTTGCTCCCAGATGCATGAATGAGCAGAATTTTTCAAAAATGTGGAAATTACAAGAGTGTTGAAAAAAAACGGTATCCGGAGCACAATACAGAAAAACTTTTATTACAAAAGTTGTAGCAAATTGTACCCTTAACACAATGGTCTGTAACTATTTTGCTCCCAGATGCATCAATGAGCAGAATTTTTCAAAAATGTGGAAATTACAAGAGTGTTGAAAAAAAACGGTATCCGGAGCACAATACAGAAAAACTTTTACTACAAAAGTTGTAGCAAATTGTACCCTTAACACAATGGTCTGTAACTATTTTGCTCCCAGATGCATCAATGAGCAGAATTTTCAAAAATGTGGAAATTACAAGAGTGTTGAAAAAAAACGGTATCCGGAGCACAATACAGAAAAACTTTTACAACAAAAGTTGTAGCAAATTGTGCCCTTAACACAACGGTCTGTAACTATTTTGCTCCCAGATGTATCAATGAGCAGAATTTTTCAAAAATGTGGAAATTACAAGAGTGTTGAAAAAAACGGTATCCGGGGCACAATACAGAAAATCTTTTACAACAAAAGTTGTAGCAAATTGTGCCCTTAACACAACGGTCTGTGACTATTTTGCTCCCAGATGCATCAATGAGCAGAATTTTTCAAAAATGTGGAAATTACAAGAGTGTTGAAAAAAAACGGTATCCGGAGCACAATACAGAAAAACTTTTACTACAAAAGTTGTAGCAAATTGTACCCTTAACACAATGGTCTGTAACTTTTTTGCTCCCAGATGCATGAATGAGCAGAATTTTTCAAAAATGTGGAAATTACAAGAGTGTTGAAAAAAAACGGTATCCGGAGCACAATACAGAAAAACTTTTACTACAAAAGTTGTAGCAAATTGTACCCTTAACACAATGGTCTGTAACTATTTTGCTCCCAGATGCATCAATGAGCAGAATTTTCAAAAATGTGGAAATTACAAGAGTGTTGAAAAAAAAACGGTATCCGGAGCACAATACAGAAAAACTTTTACTACAAAAGTTGTAGCAAATTGTACCCTTAACACAATGGTCTGTAACTATTTTGCTCCCAGATGCATCAATGAGCAGAATTTTTCAAAAATGTGGAAATTACAAGAGTGTTGAAAAAAAACGGTATCCGGAGCCCAATACAGAAAAACTTTTACTACAAAAGTTGTAGCAAATTGTACCCTTAACACAATGGTCTGTAACTTTTTTGCTCCCAGATGCATGAATGAGCAGAATTTTTCAAAAATGTGGAAATTACAAGAGTGTTGAAAAAAAACGGTATCCGGAGCACAATACAGAAAAACTTTTATTACAAAAGTTGTAGCAAATTGTACCCTTAACACAATGGTCTGTAACTATTTTGCTCCCAGATGCATCAATGAGCAGAATTTTTCAAAAATGTGGAAATTACAAGAGTGTTGAAAAAAAAGGGTATCCGGAGCACAATACAGAAAAACTTTTACTACAAAAGTTGTAGCAAATTGTACCCTTAACACAATGGTCTGTAACTATTTTGCTCCCAGATGCATCAATGAGCAGAATTTTTCAAAAATGTGGAAATTACAAGAGTGTTGAAAAAAAACGGTATCCGGAGCACAATACAGAAAAACTTTTACTACAAAAGTTGTAGCAAATTGTACCCTTAACACAATGGTCTGTAACTTTTTTCTCCCAGATGCATCAATGAGCAGAATTTTTCAAAAATGTGGAAATTACAAGAGTGTTGAAAAAAAACGTTATCCGGAGCACAATACAGAAAAACTTTTACTACAAAAGTTGTAGCAAATTGTACCCTTAACACAATGGTCTGTAACTTTTTTGCTCCCAGATGCATGAATGAGCAGAATTTTTCAAAAATGTGGAAATTACAAGAGTGTTGAAAAAAAACGGTATCCGGAGCACAATACAGAAAAACTTTTATTACAAAAGTTGTAGCAAATTGTACCCTTAACACAATGGTCTGTAACTATTTTGCTCCCAGATGCATCAATGAGCAGAATTTTTCAAAAATGTGGAAATTACAAGAGTGTTGAAAAAAAACGGTATCCGGAGCACAATACAGAAAAACTTTTACTACAAAAGTTGTAGCAAATTGTACCCTTAACACAATGGTCTGTAACTATTTTGCTCCCAGATGCATCAATGAGCAGAATTTTCAAAAATGTGGAAATTACAAGAGTGTTGAAAAAAAACGGTATCCGGAGCACAATACAGAAAAACTTTTACAACAAAAGTTGTAGCAAATTGTGCCCTTAACACAACGGTCTGTAACTATTTTGCTCCCAGATGTATCAATGAGCAGAATTTTTCAAAAATGTGGAAATTACAAGAGTGTTGAAAAAAACGGTATCCGGGGCACAATACAGAAAATCTTTTACAACAAAAGTTGTAGCAAATTGTGCCCTTAACACAACGGTCTGTGACTATTTTGCTCCCAGATGCATCAATGAGCAGAATTTTTCAAAAATGTGGAAATTACAAGAGTGTTGAAAAAAAACGGTATCCGGAGCACAATACAGAAAAACTTTTACTACAAAAGTTGTAGCAAATTGTACCCTTAACACAATGGTCTGTAACTTTTTTGCTCCCAGATGCATGAATGAGCAGAATTTTTCAAAAATGTGGAAATTACAAGAGTGTTGAAAAAAAACGGTATCCGGAGCCCAATACAGAAAAACTTTTACTACAAAAGTTGTAGCAAATTGTACCCTTAACACAATGGTCTGTAACTTTTTTGCTCCCAGATGCATCAATGAGCAGAATTTTTCAAAAATGTGGAAATTACAAGAGTGTTGAAAAAAAACGGTATCCGGAGCACAATACAGAAAAACTTTTACTACAAAAGTTGTAGCAAATTGTACCCTTAACACAATGGTCTGTAACTTTTTTGCTCCCAGATGCATGAATGAGCAGAATTTTTCAAAAATGTGGAAATTACAAGAGTGTTGAAAAAAAACGGTATCCGGAGCACAATACAGAAAAACTTTTATTACAAAAGTTGTAGCAAATTGTACCCTTAACACAACGGTCTGTAACTATTTTGCTCCCAGATGCATCAATGAGCAGAATTTTTCAAAAATGTGGAAATTACAAGAGTGTTGAAAAAAAACGGTATCCGGAGCACAATACAGAAAAACTTTTACTACAAAAGTTGTAGCAAATTGTACCCTTAACACAATGGTCTGTAACTATTTTGCTCCCAGATGCATCAATGAGCAGAATTTTCAAAAATGTGGAAATTACAAGAGTGTTGAAAAAAAAACGGTATCCGGAGCACAATACAGAAAAACTTTTACTACAAAAGTTGTAGCAAATTGTACCCTTAACACAATGGTCTGTAACTATTTTGCTCCCAGATGCATCAATGAGCAGAATTTTTCAAAAATGTGGAAATTACAAGAGTGTTGAAAAAAAACGGTATCCGGAGCCCAATACAGAAAAACTTTTACTACAAAAGTTGTAGCAAATTGTACCCTTAACACAATGGTCTGTAACTTTTTTCTCCCAGATGCATCAATGAGCAGAATTTTTCAAAAATGTGGAAATTACAAGAGTGTTGAAAAAAAACGTTATCCGGAGCACAATACAGAAAAACTTTTACTACAAAAGTTGTAGCAAATTGTACCCTTAACACAATGGTCTGTAACTTTTTTGCTCCCAGATGCATGAATGAGCAGAATTTTTCAAAAATGTGGAAATTACAAGAGTGTTGAAAAAAAACGGTATCCGGAGCACAATACAGAAAAACTTTTATTACAAAAGTTGTAGCAAATTGTACCCTTAACACAATGGTCTGTAACTATTTTGCTCCCAGATGCATCAATGAGCAGAATTTTTCAAAAATGTGGAAATTACAAGAGTGTTGAAAAAAAACGGTATCCGGAGCACAATACAGAAAAACTTTTACTACAAAAGTTGTAGCAAATTGTACCCTTAACACAATGGTCTGTAACTATTTTGCTCCCAGATGCATCAATGAGCAGAATTTTCAAAAATGTGGAAATTACAAGAGTGTTGAAAAAAAACGGTATCCGGAGCACAATACAGAAAAACTTTTACAACAAAAGTTGTAGCAAATTGTGCCCTTAACACAACGGTCTGTAACTATTTTGCTCCCAGATGTATCAATGAGCAGAATTTTTCAAAAATGTGGAAATTACAAGAGTGTTGAAAAAAACGGTATCCGGGGCACAATACAGAAAATCTTTTACAACAAAAGTTGTAGCAAATTGTGCCCTTAACACAACGGTCTGTGACTATTTTGCTCCCAGATGCATCAATGAGCAGAATTTTTCAAAAATGTGGAAATTACAAGAGTGTTGAAAAAAAACGGTATCCGGAGCACAATACAGAAAAACTTTTACTACAAAAGTTGTAGCAAATTGTACCCTTAACACAATGGTCTGTAACTTTTTTGCTCCCAGATGCATGAATGAGCAGAATTTTTCAAAAATGTGGAAATTACAAGAGTGTTGAAAAAAAACGGTATCCGGAGCCCAATACAGAAAAACTTTTACTACAAAAGTTGTAGCAAATTGTACCCTTAACACAATGGTCTGTAACTTTTTTGCTCCCAGATGCATCAATGAGCAGAATTTTTCAAAAATGTGGAAATTACAAGAGTGTTGAAAAAAAACGGTATCCGGAGCACAATACAGAAAAACTTTTACTACAAAAGTTGTAGCAAATTGTACCCTTAACACAATGGTCTGTAACTTTTTTGCTCCCAGATGCATGAATGAGCAGAATTTTTCAAAAATGTGGAAATTACAAGAGTGTTGAAAAAAAACGGTATCCGGAGCACAATACAGAAAAACTTTTATTACAAAAGTTGTAGCAAATTGTACCCTTAACACAACGATCTGTAACTATTTTGCTCCCAGATGCATCAATGAGCAGAATTTTTCAAAAATGTGGAAATTACAAGAGTGTTGAAAAAAAACGGTATCCGGAGCACAATACAGAAAAACTTTTACTACAAAAGTTGTAGCAAATTGTACCCTTAACACAATGGTCTGTAACTATTTTGCTCCCAGATGCATCAATGAGCAGAATTTTCAAAAATGTGGAAATTACAAGAGTGTTGAAAAAAAAACGGTATCCGGAGCACAATACAGAAAAACTTTTACTACAAAAGTTGTAGCAAATTGTACCCTTAACACAATGGTCTGTAACTATTTTGCTCCCAGATGCATCAATGAGCAGAATTTTTCAAAAATGTGGAAATTACAAGAGTGTTGAAAAAAAACGGTATCCGGAGCCCAATACAGAAAAACTTTTACTACAAAAGTTGTAGCAAATTGTACCCTTAACACAATGGTCTGTAACTTTTTTGCTCCCAGATGCATCAATGAGCAGAATTTTTCAAAAATGTGGAAATTACAAGAGTGTTGAAAAAAAACGGTATCCGGAGCACAATACAGAAAAACTTTTACTACAAAAGTTGTAGCAAATTGTACCCTTAACACAATGGTCTGTAACTTTTTTGCTCCCAGATGCATGAATGAGCAGAATTTTTCAAAAATGTGGAAATTACAAGAGTGTTGAAAAAAAACGGTATCCGGGGCACAATACAGAAAAACTTTTACTACAAAAGTTGTAGCAAATTGTACCCTTAACACAATGGTCTGTAACTTTTTTGCTCCCAGATGCATCAATGAGCAGAATTTTTCAAAAATGTGGAAATTACAAGAGTGTTGAAAAAAAACGGTATCCGGGGCACAATACAGAAAATCTTTTACAACAAAAGTTGTAGCAAATTGTGCCCTTGACACAACGGTCTGTGACTATTTTGCTCCCAGATGCATGAATGAGCAGAATTTTTCAAAAATGTGGAAATTACAAGAGTGTTGAAAAAAAACGGTATCCGGGGCACAATACAGAAAAACTTTTACTACAAAAGTTGTAGCAAATTGTACCCTTAACACAATGGTCTGTAACTTTTTTGCTCCCAGATGCATCAATGAGCAGAATTTTTCAAAAATGTGGAAATTACAAGAGTGTTGAAAAAAAACGGTATCCGGGGCACAATACAGAAAATCTTTTACAACAAAAGTTGTAGCAAATTGTGCCCTTAACACAACGGTCTGTGACTATTTTGCTCCCAGATGCATCAATGAGCAGAATTTTTCAAAAATGTGGAAATTACAAGAGTGTTGAAAAAAAACGGTATCCGGAGCACAATACAGAAAAACTTTTACTACAAAAGTTGTAGCAAATTGTACCCTTAACACAATGGTCTGTAACTATTTTGCTCCCAGATGCATCAATGAGCAGAATTTTCAAAAATGTGGAAATTACAAGAGTGTTGAAAAAAAAACGGTATCCGGAGCACAATACAGAAAAACTTTTACTACAAAAGTTGTAGCAAATTGTACCCTTAACACAATGGTCTGTAACTATTTTGCTCCCAGATGCATCAATGAGCAGAATTTTTCAAAAATGTGGAAATTACAAGAGTGTTGAAAAAAAACGGTATCCGGAGCCCAATACAGAAAAACTTTTACTACAAAAGTTGTAGCAAATTGTACCCTTAACACAATGGTCTGTAACTTTTTTGCTCCCAGATGCATCAATGAGCAGAATTTTTCAAAAATGTGGAAATTACAAGAGTGTTGAAAAAAAACGGTATCCGGGGCACAATACAGAAAATCTTTTACAACAAAAGTTGTAGCAAATTGTGCCCTTGACACAACGGTCTGTGACTATTTTGCTCCCAGATGCATGAATGAGCAGAATTTTTCAAAAATGTGGAAATTACAAGAGTGTTGAAAAAAAACGGTATCCGGGGCACAATACAGAAAAACTTTTACTACAAAAGTTGTAGCAAATTGTACCCTTAACACAATGGTCTGTAACTTTTTTGCTCCCAGATGCATCAATGAGCAGAATTTTTCAAAAATGTGGAAATTACAAGAGTGTTGAAAAAAAACGGTATCCGGGGCACAATACAGAAAATCTTTTACAACAAAAGTTGTAGCAAATTGTGCCCTTAACACAACGGTCTGTGACTATTTTGCTCCCAGATGCATCAATGAGCAGAATTTTTCAAAAATGTGGAAATTACAAGAGTGTTGAAAAAAAACGGTATCCGGAGCACAATACAGAAAAACTTTTACTACAAAAGTTGTAGCAAATTGTACCCTTAACACAATGGTCTGTAACTATTTTGCTCCCAGATGCATCAATGAGCAGAATTTTCAAAAATGTGGAAATTACAAGAGTGTTGAAAAAAAAACGGTATCCGGAGCACAATACAGAAAAACTTTTACTACAAAAGTTGTAGCAAATTGTACCCTTAACACAATGGTCTGTAACTATTTTGCTCCCAGATGCATCAATGAGCAGAATTTTTCAAAAATGTGGAAATTACAAGAGTGTTGAAAAAAAACGGTATCCGGAGCCCAATACAGAAAAACTTTTACTACAAAAGTTGTAGCAAATTGTACCCTTAACACAATGGTCTGTAACTTTTTTGCTCCCAGATGCATCAATGAGCAGAATTTTTCAAAAATGTGGAAATTACAAGAGTGTTGAAAAAAAACGGTATCCGGAGCACAATACAGAAAAACTTTTACTACAAAAGTTGTAGCAAATTGTACCCTTAACACAATGGTCTGTAACTTTTTTGCTCCCAGATGCATGAATGAGCAGAATTTTTCAAAAATGTGGAAATTACAAGAGTGTTGAAAAAAAACGGTATCCGGGGCACAATACAGAAAAACTTTTACTACAAAAGTTGTAGCAAATTGTACCCTTAACACAATGGTCTGTAACTTTTTTGCTCCCAGATGCATCAATGAGCAGAATTTTTCAAAAATGTGGAAATTACAAGAGTGTTGAAAAAAAACGGTATCCGGGGCACAATACAGAAAATCTTTTACAACAAAAGTTGTAGCAAATTGTGCCCTTGACACAACGGTCTGTGACTATTTTGCTCCCAGATGCATCAATGAGCAGAATTTTTCAAAAATGTGGAAATTACAAGAGTGTTGAAAAAAAACGGTATCCGGAGCACAATACAGAAAAACTTTTACTACAAAAGTTGTAGCAAATTGTACCCTTAACACAATGGTCTGTAACTTTTTTGCTCCCAGATGCATGAATGAGCAGAATTTTTCAAAAATGTGGAAATTACAAGAGTGTTGAAAAAAAACGGTATCCGGAGCCCAATACAGAAAAACTTTTACTACAAAAGTTGTAGCAAATTGTACCCTTAACACAATGGTCTGTAACTTTTTTGCTCCCAGATGCATCAATGAGCAGAATTTTTCAAAAATGTGGAAATTACAAGAGTGTTGAAAAAAAACGGTATCCGGAGCACAATACAGAAAAACTTTTACTACAAAAGTTGTAGCAAATTGTACCCTTAACACAATGGTCTGTAACTTTTTTGCTCCCAGATGCATGAATGAGCAGAATTTTTCAAAAATGTGGAAATTACAAGAGTGTTGAAAAAAAACGGTATCCGGAGCACAATACAGAAAAACTTTTATTACAAAAGTTGTAGCAAATTGTACCCTTAACACAACGGTCTGTAACTATTTTGCTCCCAGATGCATCAATGAGCAGAATTTTTCAAAAATGTGGAAATTACAAGAGTGTTGAAAAAAAACGGTATCCGGAGCACAATACAGAAAAACTTTTACTACAAAAGTTGTAGCAAATTGTACCCTTAACACAATGGTCTGTAACTATTTTGCTCCCAGATGCATCAATGAGCAGAATTTTCAAAAATGTGGAAATTACAAGAGTGTTGAAAAAAAAACGGTATCCGGAGCACAATACAGAAAAACTTTTACTACAAAAGTTGTAGCAAATTGTACCCTTAACACAATGGTCTGTAACTATTTTGCTCCCAGATGCATCAATGAGCAGAATTTTTCAAAAATGTGGAAATTACAAGAGTGTTGAAAAAAAACGGTATCCGGAGCCCAATACAGAAAAACTTTTACTACAAAAGTTGTAGCAAATTGTACCCTTAACACAATGGTCTGTAACTTTTTTGCTCCCAGATGCATCAATGAGCAGAATTTTTCAAAAATGTGGAAATTACAAGAGTGTTGAAAAAAAACGGTATCCGGAGCACAATACAGAAAAACTTTTACTACAAAAGTTGTAGCAAATTGTACCCTTAACACAATGGTCTGTAACTTTTTTGCTCCCAGATGCATGAATGAGCAGAATTTTTCAAAAATGTGGAAATTACAAGAGTGTTGAAAAAAAACGGTATCCGGGGCACAATACAGAAAAACTTTTACTACAAAAGTTGTAGCAAATTGTACCCTTAACACAATGGTCTGTAACTTTTTTGCTCCCAGATGCATCAATGAGCAGAATTTTTCAAAAATGTGGAAATTACAAGAGTGTTGAAAAAAAACGGTATCCGGGGCACAATACAGAAAATCTTTTACAACAAAAGTTGTAGCAAATTGTGCCCTTGACACAACGGTCTGTGACTATTTTGCTCCCAGATGCATGAATGAGCAGAATTTTTCAAAAATGTGGAAATTACAAGAGTGTTGAAAAAAAACGGTATCCGGGGCACAATACAGAAAAACTTTTACTACAAAAGTTGTAGCAAATTGTACCCTTAACACAATGGTCTGTAACTTTTTTGCTCCCAGATGCATCAATGAGCAGAATTTTTCAAAAATGTGGAAATTACAAGAGTGTTGAAAAAAAACGGTATCCGGGGCACAATACAGAAAATCTTTTACAACAAAAGTTGTAGCAAATTGTGCCCTTAACACAACGGTCTGTGACTATTTTGCTCCCAGATGCATCAATGAGCAGAATTTTTCAAAAATGTGGAAATTACAAGAGTGTTGAAAAAAAACGGTATCCGGAGCACAATACAGAAAAACTTTTACTACAAAAGTTGTAGCAAATTGTACCCTTAACACAATGGTCTGTAACTATTTTGCTCCCAGATGCATCAATGAGCAGAATTTTCAAAAATGTGGAAATTACAAGAGTGTTGAAAAAAAAACGGTATCCGGAGCACAATACAGAAAAACTTTTACTACAAAAGTTGTAGCAAATTGTACCCTTAACACAATGGTCTGTAACTATTTTGCTCCCAGATGCATCAATGAGCAGAATTTTTCAAAAATGTGGAAATTACAAGAGTGTTGAAAAAAAACGGTATCCGGAGCCCAATACAGAAAAACTTTTACTACAAAAGTTGTAGCAAATTGTACCCTTAACACAATGGTCTGTAACTTTTTTGCTCCCAGATGCATCAATGAGCAGAATTTTTCAAAAATGTGGAAATTACAAGAGTGTTGAAAAAAAACGGTATCCGGGGCACAATACAGAAAATCTTTTACAACAAAAGTTGTAGCAAATTGTGCCCTTAACACAACGGTCTGTGACTATTTTGCTCCCAGATGCATGAATGAGCAGAATTTTTCAAAAATGTGGAAATTACAAGAGTGTTGAAAAAAAACGGTAACCGGGGCACAATACAGAAAAACTTTTACTACAAAAGTTGTAGCAAATTGTACCCTTAACACAATGGTCTGTAACTATTTTGCTCCCAGATGCATCAATGAGCAGAATTTTCAAAAATGTGGAAATTACAAGAGTGTTGAAAAAAAACGGTATCCGGAGCACAATACAGAAAAACTTTTACTACAAAAGTTGTAGCAAATTGTACCCTTAACACAATGGTCTGTAACTATTTTGCTCCCAGATGCATCAATGAGCAGAATTTTTCAAAAATGTGGAAATTACAAGAGTGTTGAAAAAAAACGGTATCCGGAGCCCAATACAGAAAAACTTTTACTACAAAAGTTGTAGCAAATTGTACCCTTAACACAATGGTCTGTAACTTTTTTGCTCCCAGATGCATCAATGAGCAGAATTTTTCAAAAATGTGGAAATTACAAGAGTGTTGAAAAAAAACGGTATCCGGAGCACAATACAGAAAAACTTTTACTACAAAAGTTGTAGCAAATTGTACCCTTAACACAATGGTCTGTAACTTTTTTGCTCCCAGATGCATGAATGAGCAGAATTTTTCAAAAATGTGGAAATTACAAGAGTGTTGAAAAAAAACGGTATCCGGGGCACAATACAGAAAAACTTTTACTACAAAAGTTGTAGCAAATTGTACCCTTAACACAATGGTCTGTAACTTTTTTGCTCCCAGATGCATCAATGAGCAGAATTTTTCAAAAATGTGGAAATTACAAGAGTGTTGAAAAAAAACGGTATCCGGGGCACAATACAGAAAATCTTTTACAACAAAAGTTGTAGCAAATTGTGCCCTTAACACAACGGTCTGTGACTATTTTGCTCCCAGATGCATGAATGAGCAGAATTTTTCAAATATGTGGAAATTACAAGAGTGTTGAAAAAAAACGGTATCCGGAGCACAATACAGAAAAACTTTTATTACAAAAGTTGTAGCAAATTGTACCCTTAACACAACGGTCTGTAACTATTTTGCTCCCAGATGCATCAATGAGCAGAATTTTTCAAAAATGTGGAAATTACAAGAGTGTTGAAAAAAAACGGTATCCGGAGCACAATACAGAAAAACTTTTACTACAAAAGTTGTAGCAAATTGTACCCTTAACACAATGGTCTGTAACTATTTTGCTCCCAGATGCATCAATGAGCAGAATTTTCAAAAATGTGGAAATTACAAGAGTGTTGAAAAAAAACGGTATCCGGAGCACAATACAGAAAAACTTTTACTACAAAAGTTGTAGCAAATTGTACCCTTAACACAATGGTCTGTAACTATTTTGCTCCCAGATGCATCAATGAGCAGAATTTTTCAAAAATGTGGAAATTACAAGAGTGTTGAAAAAAAACGGTATCCGGAGCCCAATACAGAAAAACTTTTACTACAAAAGTTGTAGCAAATTGTACCCTTAACACAATGGTCTGTAACTTTTTTGCTCCCAGATGCATCAATGAGCAGAATTTTTCAAAAATGTGGAAATTACAAGAGTGTTGAAAAAAAACGGTATCCGGAGCACAATACAGAAAAACTTTTACTACAAAAGTTGTAGCAAATTGTACCCTTAACACAATGGTCTGTAACTTTTTTGCTCCCAGATGCATGAATGAGCAGAATTTTTCAAAAATGTGGAAATTACAAGAGTGTTGAAAAAAAACGGTATCCGGGGCACAATACAGAAAAACTTTTACTACAAAAGTTGTAGCAAATTGTACCCTTAACACAATGGTCTGTAACTTTTTTGCTCCCAGATGCATCAATGAGCAGAATTTTTCAAAAATGTGGAAATTACAAGAGTGTTGAAAAAAAACGGTATCCGGGGCACAATACAGAAAAACTTTTACTACAAAAGTTGTAGCAAATTGTACCCTTAACACAATGGTCTGTAACTATTTTGCTCCCAGATGCATCAATGAGCAGAATTTTTCAAAAATGTGGAAATTACAAGAGTGTTGAAAAAAAACGGTATCCGGAGCCCAATACAGAAAAACTTTTACTACAAAAGTTGTAGCAAATTGTACCCTTAACACAATGGTCTGTAACTTTTTTGCTCCCAGATGCATCAATGAGCAGAATTTTTCAAAAATGTGGAAATTACAAGAGTGTTGAAAAAAAACGGTATCCGGGGCACAATACAGAAAATCTTTTACAACAAAAGTTGTAGCAAATTGTGCCCTTAACACAACGGTCTGTGACTATTTTGCTCCCAGATGCATGAATGAGCAGAATTTTTCAAAAATGTGGAAATTACAAGAGTGTTGAAAAAAAACGGTAACCGGGGCACAATACAGAAAAACTTTTACTACAAAAGTTGTAGCAAATTGTACCCTTAACACAATGGTCTGTAACTATTTTGCTCCCAGATGCATCAATGAGCAGAATTTTCAAAAATGTGGAAATTACAAGAGTGTTGAAAAAAAACGGTATCCGGAGCACAATACAGAAAAACTTTTACTACAAAAGTTGTAGCAAATTGTACCCTTAACACAATGGTCTGTAACTATTTTGCTCCCAGATGCATCAATGAGCAGAATTTTTCAAAAATGTGGAAATTACAAGAGTGTTGAAAAAAAACGGTATCCGGAGCCCAATACAGAAAAACTTTTACTACAAAAGTTGTAGCAAATTGTACCCTTAACACAATGGTCTGTAACTTTTTTGCTCCCAGATGCATCAATGAGCAGAATTTTTCAAAAATGTGGAAATTACAAGAGTGTTGAAAAAAAACGGTATCCGGAGCACAATACAGAAAAACTTTTACTACAAAAGTTGTAGCAAATTGTACCCTTAACACAATGGTCTGTAACTTTTTTGCTCCCAGATGCATGAATGAGCAGAATTTTTCAAAAATGTGGAAATTACAAGAGTGTTGAAAAAAAACGGTATCCGGGGCACAATACAGAAAAACTTTTACTACAAAAGTTGTAGCAAATTGTACCCTTAACACAATGGTCTGTAACTTTTTTGCTCCCAGATGCATCAATGAGCAGAATTTTTCAAAAATGTGGAAATTACAAGAGTGTTGAAAAAAAACGGTATCCGGGGCACAATACAGAAAATCTTTTACAACAAAAGTTGTAGCAAATTGTGCCCTTAACACAACGGTCTGTGACTATTTTGCTCCCAGATGCATGAATGAGCAGAATTTTTCAAATATGTGGAAATTACAAGAGTGTTGAAAAAAAACGGTATCCGGAGCACAATACAGAAAAACTTTTATTACAAAAGTTGTAGCAAATTGTACCCTTAACACAACGGTCTGTAACTATTTTGCTCCCAGATGCATCAATGAGCAGAATTTTTCAAAAATGTGGAAATTACAAGAGTGTTGAAAAAAAACGGTATCCGGAGCACAATACAGAAAAACTTTTACTACAAAAGTTGTAGCAAATTGTACCCTTAACACAATGGTCTGTAACTATTTTGCTCCCAGATGCATCAATGAGCAGAATTTTCAAAAATGTGGAAATTACAAGAGTGTTGAAAAAAAACGGTATCCGGAGCACAATACAGAAAAACTTTTACTACAAAAGTTGTAGCAAATTGTACCCTTAACACAATGGTCTGTAACTATTTTGCTCCCAGATGCATCAATGAGCAGAATTTTTCAAAAATGTGGAAATTACAAGAGTGTTGAAAAAAAACGGTATCCGGAGCCCAATACAGAAAAACTTTTACTACAAAAGTTGTAGCAAATTGTACCCTTAACACAATGGTCTGTAACTTTTTTGCTCCCAGATGCATCAATGAGCAGAATTTTTCAAAAATGTGGAAATTACAAGAGTGTTGAAAAAAAACGGTATCCGGAGCACAATACAGAAAAACTTTTACTACAAAAGTTGTAGCAAATTGTACCCTTAACACAATGGTCTGTAACTTTTTTGCTCCCAGATGCATGAATGAGCAGAATTTTTCAAAAATGTGGAAATTACAAGAGTGTTGAAAAAAAACGGTATCCGGGGCACAATACAGAAAAACTTTTACTACAAAAGTTGTAGCAAATTGTACCCTTAACACAATGGTCTGTAACTTTTTTGCTCCCAGATGCATGAATGAGCAGAATTTTTCAAAAATGTGGAAATTACAAGAGTGTTGAAAAAAAACGGTATCCGGGGCACAATACAGAAAAACTTTTACTACAAAAGTTGTAGCAAATTGTACCCTTAACACAATGGTCTGTAACTTTTTTGCTCCCAGATGCATCAATGAGCAGAATTTTTCAAAAATGTGGAAATTACAAGAGTGTTGAAAAAAAACGGTATCCGGGGCACAATACAGAAAATCTTTTACAACAAAAGTTGTAGCAAATTGTGCCCTTGACACAACGGTCTGTGACTATTTTGCTCCCAGATGCATGAATGAGCAGAATTTTTCAAAAATGTGGAAATTACAAGAGTGTTGAAAAAAAACGGTATCCGGGGCACAATACAGAAAAACTTTTACTACAAAAGTTGTAGCAAATTGTACCCTTAACACAATGGTCTGTAACTTTTTTGCTCCCAGATGCATCAATGAGCAGAATTTTTCAAAAATGTGGAAATTACAAGAGTGTTGAAAAAAAACGGTATCCGGGGCACAATACAGAAAATCTTTTACAACAAAAGTTGTAGCAAATTGTGCCCTTAACACAACGGTCTGTGACTATTTTGCTCCCAGATGCATCAATGAGCAGAATTTTTCAAAAATGTGGAAATTACAAGAGTGTTGAAAAAAAACGGTATCCGGAGCACAATACAGAAAAACTTTTACTACAAAAGTTGTAGCAAATTGTACCCTTAACACAATGGTCTGTAACTTTTTTGCTCCCAGATGCATCAATGAGCAGAATTTTTCAAAAATGTGGAAATTACAAGAGTGTTGAAAAAAAACGGTATCCGGAGCACAATACAGAAAAACTTTTACTACAAAAGTTGTAGCAAATTGTACCCTTAACACAATGGTCTGTAACTTTTTTGCTCCCAGATGCATGAATGAGCAGAATTTTTCAAAAATGTGGAAATTACAAGAGTGTTGAAAAAAAACGGTATCCGGGGCACAATACAGAAAAACTTTTACTACAAAAGTTGTAGCAAATTGTACCCTTAACACAATGGTCTGTAACTTTTTTGCTCCCAGATGCATCAATGAGCAGAATTTTTCAAAAATGTGGAAATTACAAGAGTGTTGAAAAAAAACGGTATCCGGGGCACAATACAGAAAATCTTTTACAACAAAAGTTGTAGCAAATTGTGCCCTTAACACAACGGTCTGTGACTATTTTGCTCCCAGATGCATGAATGAGCAGAATTTTTCAAAAATGTGGAAATTACAAGAGTGTTGAAAAAAAACGGTAACCGGGGCACAATACAGAAAAACTTTTACTACAAAAGTTGTAGCAAATTGTACCCTTAACACAATGGTCTGTAACTATTTTGCTCCCAGATGCATCAATGAGCAGAATTTTCAAAAATGTGGAAATTACAAGAGTGTTGAAAAAAAACGGTATCCGGAGCACAATACAGAAAAACTTTTACTACAAAAGTTGTAGCAAATTGTACCCTTAACACAATGGTCTGTAACTATTTTGCTCCCAGATGCATCAATGAGCAGAATTTTTCAAAAATGTGGAAATTACAAGAGTGTTGAAAAAAAACGGTATCCGGAGCCCAATACAGAAAAACTTTTACTACAAAAGTTGTAGCAAATTGTACCCTTAACACAATGGTCTGTAACTTTTTTGCTCCCAGATGCATCAATGAGCAGAATTTTTCAAAAATGTGGAAATTACAAGAGTGTTGAAAAAAAACGGTATCCGGAGCACAATACAGAAAAACTTTTACTACAAAAGTTGTAGCAAATTGTACCCTTAACACAATGGTCTGTAACTATTTTGCTCCCAGATGCATCAATGAGCAGAATTTTCAAAAATGTGGAAATTACAAGAGTGTTGAAAAAAAACGGTATCCGGAGCACAATACAGAAAAACTTTTACTACAAAAGTTGTAGCAAATTGTACCCTTAACACAATGGTCTGTAACTATTTTGCTCCCAGATGCATCAATGAGCAGAATTTTTCAAAAATGTGGAAATTACAAGAGTGTTGAAAAAAAACGGTATCCGGAGCCCAATAGAGAAAAACTTTTACTACAAAAGTTGTAGCAAATTGTACCCTTAACACAATGGTCTGTAACTTTTTTGCTCCCAGATGCATCAATGAGCAGAATTTTTCAAAAATGTGGAAATTACAAGAGTGTTGAAAAAAAACGGTATCCGGAGCACAATACAGAAAAACTTTTACTACAAAAGTTGTAGCAAATTGTACCCTTAACACAATGGTCTGTAACTTTTTTGCTCCCAGATGCATGAATGAGCAGAATTTTTCAAAAATGTGGAAATTACAACAGTGTTGAAAAAAAACGGTATCCGGGGCACAATACAGAAAAACTTTTACTACAAAAGTTGTAGCAAATTGTACCCTTAACACAATGGTCTGTAACTTTTTTGCTCCCAGATGCATCAATGAGCAGAATTTTTCAAAAATGTGGAAATTACAAGAGTGTTGAAAAAAAACGGTATCCGGGGCACAATACAGAAAATCTTTTACAACAAAAGTTGTAGCAAATTGTGCCCTTAACACAACGGTCTGTGACTATTTTGCTCCCAGATGCATGAATGAGCAGAATTTTTCAAATATGTGGAAATTACAAGAGTGTTGAAAAAAAACGGTATCCGGAGCACAATACAGAAAAACTTTTATTACAAAAGTTGTAGCAAATTGTACCCTTAACACAACGGTCTGTAACTATTTTGCTCCCAGATGCATCAATGAGCAGAATTTTTCAAAAATGTGGAAATTACAAGAGTGTTGAAAAAAAACGGTATCCGGAGCACAATACAGAAAAACTTTTACTACAAAAGTTGTAGCAAATTGTACCCTTAACACAATGGTCTGTAACTTTTTTGCTCCCAGATGCATCAATGAGCAGAATTTTTCAAAAATGTGGAAATTACAAGAGTGTTGAAAAAAAACGGTATCCGGAGCACAATACAGAAAAACTTTTACTACAAAAGTTGTAGCAAATTGTACCCTTAACACAATGGTCTGTAACTTTTTTGCTCCCAGATGCATGAATGAGCAGAATTTTTCAAAAATGTGGAAATTACAAGAGTGTTGAAAAAAAACGGTATCCGGGGCACAATACAGAAAAACTTTTACTACAAAAGTTGTAGCAAATTGTACCCTTAACACAATGGTCTGTAACTTTTTTGCTCCCAGATGCATCAATGAGCAGAATTTTTCAAAAATGTGGAAATTACAAGAGTGTTGAAAAAAAACGGTATCCGGGGCACAATACAGAAAATCTTTTACAACAAAAGTTGTAGCAAATTGTGCCCTTGACACAACGGTCTGTGACTATTTTGCTCCCAGATGCATGAATGAGCAGAATTTTTCAAAAATGTGGAAATTACAAGAGTGTTGAAAAAAAACGGTATCCGGGGCACAATACAGAAAAACTTTTACTACAAAAGTTGTAGCAAATTGTACCCTTAACACAATGGTCTGTAACTTTTTTGCTCCCAGATGCATCAATGAGCAGAATTTTTCAAAAATGTGGAAATTACAAGAGTGTTGAAAAAAAACGGTATCCGGGGCACAATACAGAAAATCTTTTACAACAAAAGTTGTAGCAAATTGTGCCCTTAACACAACGGTCTGTGACTATTTTGCTCCCAGATGCATCAATGAGCAGAATTTTTCAAAAATGTGGAAATTACAAGAGTGTTGAAAAAAAACGGTATCCGGAGCACAATACAGAAAAACTTTTACTACAAAAGTTGTAGCAAATTGTGCCCTTAACACAACGGTCTGTGACTATTTTGCTCCCAGATGCATCAATGAGCAGAATTTTTCAAAAATGTGGAAATTACAAGAGTGTTGAAAAAAAACGGTATCCGGAGCACAATACAGAAAAACTTTTACTACAAAAGTTGTAGCAAATTGTACCCTTAACACAATGGTCTGTAACTTTTTTGCTCCCAGATGCATGAATGAGCAGAATTTTTCAAAAATGTGGAAATTACAAGAGTGTTGAAAAAAAACGGTATCCGGGGCACAATACAGAAAAACTTTTACTACAAAAGTTGTAGCAAATTGTACCCTTAACACAATGGTCTGTAACTTTTTTGCTCCCAGATGCATCAATGAGCAGAATTTTTCAAAAATGTGGAAATTACAAGAGTGTTGAAAAAAAACGGTATCCGGGGCACAATACAGAAAATCTTTTACAACAAAAGTTGTAGCAAATTGTGCCCTTAACACAACGGTCTGTGACTATTTTGCTCCCAGATGCATGAATGAGCAGAATTTTTCAAAAATGTGGAAATTACAAGAGTGTTGAAAAAAAACGGTAACCGGGGCACAATACAGAAAAACTTTTACTACAAAAGTTGTAGCAAATTGTACCCTTAACACAATGGTCTGTAACTATTTTGCTCCCAGATGCATCAATGAGCAGAATTTTCAAAAATGTGGAAATTACAAGAGTGTTGAAAAAAAACGGTATCCGGAGCACAATACAGAAAAACTTTTACTACAAAAGTTGTAGCAAATTGTACCCTTAACACAATGGTCTGTAACTATTTTGCTCCCAGATGCATCAATGAGCAGAATTTTTCAAAAATGTGGAAATTACAAGAGTGTTGAAAAAAAACGGTATCCGGAGCCCAATACAGAAAAACTTTTACTACAAAAGTTGTAGCAAATTGTACCCTTAACACAATGGTCTGTAACTTTTTTGCTCCCAGATGCATCAATGAGCAGAATTTTTCAAAAATGTGGAAATTACAAGAGTGTTGAAAAAAAACGGTATCCGGAGCACAATACAGAAAAACTTTTACTACAAAAGTTGTAGCAAATTGTACCCTTAACACAATGGTCTGTAACTTTTTTGCTCCCAGATGCATCAATGAGCAGAATTTTTCAAAAATGTGGAAATTACAAGAGTGTTGAAAAAAAACGGTATCCGGAGCACAATACAGAAAAACTTTTACTACAAAAGTTGTAGCAAATTGTACCCTTAACACAATGGTCTGTAACTTTTTTGCTCCCAGATGCATGAATGAGCAGAATTTTTCAAAAATGTGGAAATTACAAGAGTGTTGAAAAAAAACGGTATCCGGGGCACAATACAGAAAAACTTTTACTACAAAAGTTGTAGCAAATTGTACCCTTAACACAATGGTCTGTAACTTTTTTGCTCCCAGATGCATCAATGAGCAGAATTTTTCAAAAATGTGGAAATTACAAGAGTGTTGAAAAAAAACGGTATCCGGGGCACAATACAGAAAATCTTTTACAACAAAAGTTGTAGCAAATTGTGCCCTTAACACAACGGTCTGTGACTATTTTGCTCCCAGATGCATGAATGAGCAGAATTTTTCAAAAATGTGGAAATTACAAGAGTGTTGAAAAAAAACGGTAACCGGGGCACAATACAGAAAAACTTTTACTACAAAAGTTGTAGCAAATTGTACCCTTAACACAATGGTCTGTAACTATTTTGCTCCCAGATGCATCAATGAGCAGAATTTTCAAAAATGTGGAAATTACAAGAGTGTTGAAAAAAAACGGTATCCGGAGCACAATACAGAAAAACTTTTACTACAAAAGTTGTAGCAAATTGTACCCTTAACACAATGGTCTGTAACTATTTTGCTCCCAGATGCATCAATGAGCAGAATTTTTCAAAAATGTGGAAATTACAAGAGTGTTGAAAAAAAACGGTATCCGGAGCCCAATACAGAAAAACTTTTACTACAAAAGTTGTAGCAAATTGTACCCTTAACACAATGGTCTGTAACTTTTTTGCTCCCAGATGCATCAATGAGCAGAATTTTTCAAAAATGTGGAAATTACAAGAGTGTTGAAAAAAAACGGTATCCGGAGCACAATACAGAAAAACTTTTACTACAAAAGTTGTAGCAAATTGTACCCTTAACACAATGGTCTGTAACTTTTTTGCTCCCAGATGCATGAATGAGCAGAATTTTTCAAAAATGTGGAAATTACAAGAGTGTTGAAAAAAAACGGTATCCGGGGCACAATACAGAAAAACTTTTACTACAAAAGTTGTAGCAAATTGTACCCTTAACACAATGGTCTGTAACTTTTTTGCTCCCAGATGCATCAATGAGCAGAATTTTTCAAAAATGTGGAAATTACAAGAGTGTTGAAAAAAAACGGTATCCGGAGCACAATACAGAAAAACTTTTACTACAAAAGTTGTAGCAAATTGTGCCCTTAACACAACGGTCTGTGACTATTTTGCTCCCAGATGCATGAATGAGCAGAATTTTTCAAAAATGTGGAAATTACAAGAGTGTTGAAAAAAAACGGTAACCGGGGCACAATACAGAAAAACTTTTACTACAAAAGTTGTAGCAAATTGTACCCTTAACACAATGGTCTGTAACTATTTTGCTCCCAGATGCATCAATGAGCAGAATTTTCAAAAATGTGGAAATTACAAGAGTGTTGAAAAAAAACGGTATCCGGAGCACAATACAGAAAAACTTTTACTACAAAAGTTGTAGCAAATTGTACCCTTAACACAATGGTCTGTAACTATTTTGCTCCCAGATGCATCAATGAGCAGAATTTTTCAAAAATGTGGAAATTACAAGAGTGTTGAAAAAAAACGGTATCCGGAGCCCAATACAGAAAAACTTTTACTACAAAAGTTGTAGCAAATTGTACCCTTAACACAATGGTCTGTAACTTTTTTGCTCCCAGATGCATCAATGAGCAGAATTTTTCAAAAATGTGGAAATTACAAGAGTGTTGAAAAAAAACGGTATCCGGAGCACAATACAGAAAAACTTTTACTACAAAAGTTGTAGCAAATTGTACCCTTAACACAATGGTCTGTAACTTTTTTGCTCCCAGATGCATCAATGAGCAGAATTTTTCAAAAATGTGGAAATTACAAGAGTGTTGAAAAAAAACGGTATCCGGGGCACAATACAGAAAATCTTTTACAACAAAAGTTGTAGCAAATTGTGCCCTTAACACAACGGTCTGTGACTATTTTGCTCCCAGATGCATCAATGAGCAGAATTTTTCAAAAATGTGGAAATTACAAGAGTGTTGAAAAAAAACGGTATCCGGGGCACAATACAGAAAATCTTTTACAACAAAAGTTGTAGCAAATTGTGCCCTTAACACAACGGTCTGTAACTATTTTGCTCCCAGATGCATCAATGAGCAGAATTTTTCAAAAATGTGGAAATTACAAGAGTGTTGAAAAAAAACGGTATCCGGGGCACAATACAGAAAATCTTTTACAACAAAAGTTGTAGCAAATTGTGCCCTTAACACAACGGTCTGTGACTATTTTGCTCCCAGATGCATCAATGAGCAGAATTTTTCAAAAATGTGGAAATTACAAGAGTGTTGAAAAAAAACGGTATCCGGAGCACAATACAGAAAAACTTTTACTACAAAAGTTGTAGCAAATTGTACCCTTAACACAATGGTCTGTAACTTTTTTGCTCCCAGATGCATCAATGAGCAGAATTTTTCAAAAATGTGGAAATTACAAGAGTGTTGAAAAAAAACGGTATCCGGAGCACAATACAGAAAAACTTTTACTACAAAAGTTGTAGCAAATTGTACCCTTAACACAATGGTCTGTAACTTTTTTGCTCCCAGATGCATGAATGAGCAGAATTTTTCAAAAATGTGGAAATTACAAGAGTGTTGAAAAAAAACGGTATCCGGGGCACAATACAGAAAAACTTTTACTACAAAAGTTGTAGCAAATTGTACCCTTAACACAATGGTCTGTAACTTTTTTGCTCCCAGATGCATCAATGAGCAGAATTTTTCAAAAATGTGGAAATTACAAGAGTGTTGAAAAAAAACGGTATCCGGGGCACAATACAGAAAATCTTTTACAACAAAAGTTGTAGCAAATTGTGCCCTTAACACAACGGTCTGTGACTATTTTGCTCCCAGATGCATGAATGAGCAGAATTTTTCAAAAATGTGGAAATTACAAGAGTGTTGAAAAAAAACGGTAACCGGGGCACAATACAGAAAAACTTTTACTACAAAAGTTGTAGCAAATTGTACCCTTAACACAATGGTCTGTAACTATTTTGCTCCCAGATGCATCAATGAGCAGAATTTTCAAAAATGTGGAAATTACAAGAGTGTTGAAAAAAAACGGTATCCGGAGCACAATACAGAAAAACTTTTACTACAAAAGTTGTAGCAAATTGTACCCTTAACACAATGGTCTGTAACTATTTTGCTCCCAGATGCATCAATGAGCAGAATTTTTCAAAAATGTGGAAATTACAAGAGTGTTGAAAAAAAACGGTATCCGGAGCCCAATACAGAAAAACTTTTACTACAAAAGTTGTAGCAAATTGTACCCTTAACACAATGGTCTGTAACTTTTTTGCTCCCAGATGCATCAATGAGCAGAATTTTTCAAAAATGTGGAAATTACAAGAGTGTTGAAAAAAAACGGTATCCGGAGCACAATACAGAAAAACTTTTACTACAAAAGTTGTAGCAAATTGTACCCTTAACACAATGGTCTGTAACTTTTTTGCTCCCAGATGCATCAATGAGCAGAATTTTTCAAAAATGTGGAAATTACAAGAGTGTTGAAAAAAAACGGTATCCGGAGCACAATACAGAAATACTTTTACTACAAAAGTTGTAGCAAATTGTACCCTTAACACAATGGTCTGTAACTTTTTTGCTCCCAGATGCATGAATGAGCAGAATTTTTCAAAAATGTGGAAATTACAAGAGTGTTGAAAAAAAACGGTATCCGGGGCACAATACAGAAAAACTTTTACTACAAAAGTTGTAGCAAATTGTACCCTTAACACAATGGTCTGTAACTTTTTTGCTCCCAGATGCATCAATGAGCAGAATTTTTCAAAAATGTGGAAATTACAAGAGTGTTGAAAAAAAACGGTATCCGGGGCACAATACAGAAAATCTTTTACAACAAAAGTTGTAGCAAATTGTGCCCTTAACACAACGGTCTGTGACTATTTTGCTCCCAGATGCATGAATGAGCAGAATTTTTCAAAAATGTGGAAATTACAAGAGTGTTGAAAAAAAACGGTAACCGGGGCACAATACAGAAAAACTTTTACTACAAAAGTTGTAGCAAATTGTACCCTTAACACAATGGTCTGTAACTATTTTGCTCCCAGATGCATCAATGAGCAGAATTTTCAAAAATGTGGAAATTACAAGAGTGTTGAAAAAAAACGGTATCCGGAGCACAATACAGAAAAACTTTTACTACAAAAGTTGTAGCAAATTGTACCCTTAACACAATGGTCTGTAACTATTTTGCTCCCAGATGCATCAATGAGCAGAATTTTTCAAAAATGTGGAAATTACAAGAGTGTTGAAAAAAAACGGTATCCGGAGCCCAATACAGAAAAACTTTTACTACAAAAGTTGTAGCAAATTGTACCCTTAACACAATGGTCTGTAACTTTTTTGCTCCCAGATGCATCAATGAGCAGAATTTTTCAAAAATGTGGAAATTACAAGAGTGTTGAAAAAAAACGGTATCCGGAGCACAATACAGAAAAACTTTTACTACAAAAGTTGTAGCAAATTGTACCCTTAACACAATGGTCTGTAACTTTTTTGCTCCCAGATGCATGAATGAGCAGAATTTTTCAAAAATGTGGAAATTACAAGAGTGTTGAAAAAAAACGGTATCCGGGGCACAATACAGAAAAACTTTTACTACAAAAGTTGTAGCAAATTGTACCCTTAACACAATGGTCTGTAACTTTTTTGCTCCCAGATGCATCAATGAGCAGAATTTTTCAAAAATGTGGAAATTACAAGAGTGTTGAAAAAAAACGGTATCCGGGGCACAATACAGAAAATCTTTTACAACAAAAGTTGTAGCAAATTGTGCCCTTAACACAACGGTCTGTGACTATTTTGCTCCCAGATGCATGAATGAGCAGAATTTTTCAAAAATGTGGAAATTACAAGAGTGTTGAAAAAAAACGGTAACCGGGGCACAATACAGAAAAACTTTTACTACAAAAGTTGTAGCAAATTGTACCCTTAACACAATGGTCTGTAACTATTTTGCTCCCAGATGCATCAATGAGCAGAATTTTCAAAAATGTGGAAATTACAAGAGTGTTGAAAAAAAACGGTATCCGGAGCACAATACAGAAAAACTTTTACTACAAAAGTTGTAGCAAATTGTACCCTTAACACAATGGTCTGTAACTATTTTGCTCCCAGATGCATCAATGAGCAGAATTTTTCAAAAATGTGGAAATTACAAGAGTGTTGAAAAAAAACGGTATCCGGAGCCCAATACAGAAAAACTTTTACTACAAAAGTTGTAGCAAATTGTACCCTTAACACAATGGTCTGTAACTTTTTTGCTCCCAGATGCATCAATGAGCAGAATTTTTCAAAAATGTGGAAATTACAAGAGTGTTGAAAAAAAACGGTATCCGGAGCACAATACAGAAAAACTTTTACTACAAAAGTTGTAGCAAATTGTACCCTTAACACAATGGTCTGTAACTTTTTTGCTCCCAGATGCATCAATGAGCAGAATTTTTCAAAAATGTGGAAATTACAAGAGTGTTGAAAAAAAACGGTATCCGGGGCACAATACAGAAAATCTTTTACAACAAAAGTTGTAGCAAATTGTGCCCTTAACACAACGGTCTGTGACTATTTTGCTCCCAGATGCATCAATGAGCAGAATTTTTCAAAAATGTGGAAATTACAAGAGTGTTGAAAAAAAACGGTATCCGGGGCACAATACAGAAAATCTTTTACAACAAAAGTTGTAGCAAATTGTGCCCTTAACACAACGGTCTGTAACTATTTTGCTCCCAGATGCATCAATGAGCAGAATTTTTCAAAAATGTGGAAATTACAAGAGTGTTGAAAAAAAACGGTATCCGGAGCACAATACAGAAAAACTTTTACTACAAAAGTTGTAGCAAATTGTACCCTTAACACAATGGTCTGTAACTTTTTTGCTCCCAGATGCATCAATGAGCAGAATTTTTCAAAAATGTGGAAATTACAAGAGTGTTGAAAAAAAACGGTATCCGGAGCACAATACAGAAAAACTTTTACTACAAAAGTTGTAGCAAATTGTACCCTTAACACAATGGTCTGTAACTTTTTTGCTCCCAGATGCATGAATGAGCAGAATTTTTCAAAAATGTGGAAATTACAAGAGTGTTGAAAAAAAACGGTATCCGGGGCACAATACAGAAAATCTTTTACAACAAAAGTTGTAGCAAATTGTGCCCTTAACACAACGGTCTGTGACTATTTTGCTCCCAGATGCATGAATGAGCAGAATTTTTCAAAAATGTGGAAATTACAAGAGTGTTGAAAAAAAACGGTATCCGGGGCACAATACAGAAAAACTTTTACTACAAAAGTTGTAGCAAATTGTGCCCTTAACACAACGGTCTGTGACTATTTTGCTCCCAGATGCATGAATGAGCAGAATTTTTCAAAAATGTGGAAATTACAAGAGTGTTGAAAAAAAACGGTATCCGGGGCACAATACAGAAAATCTTTTACAACAAAAGTTGTAGCAAATTGTGCCCTTAACACAACGGTCTGTAACTATTTTGCTCCCAGATGCATCAATGAGCAGAATTTTTCAAAAATGTGGAAATTACAAGAGTGTTGAAAAAAAACGGTATCCGGAGCACAATACAGAAAAACTTTTACTACAAAAGTTGTAGCAAATTGTACCCTTAACACAATGGTCTGTAACTTTTTTGCTCCCAGATGCATCAATGAGCAGAATTTTTCAAAAATGTGGAAATTACAAGAGTGTTGAAAAAAAACGGTATCCGGAGCACAATACAGAAAAACTTTTACTACAAAAGTTGTAGCAAATTGTACCCTTAACACAATGGTCTGTAACTTTTTTGCTCCCAGATGCATCAATGAGCAGAATTTTTCAAAAATGTGGAAATTACAAGAGTGTTGAAAAAAAACGGTATCCGGAGCACAATACAGAAAAACTTTTACTACAAAAGTTGTAGCAAATTGTACCCTTAACACAATGGTCTGTAACTTTTTTGCTCCCAGATGCATCAATGAGCAGAATTTTTCAAAAATGTGGAAATTACAAGAGTGTTGAAAAAAAACGGTATCCGGGGCACAATACAGAAAATCTTTTACAACAAAAGTTGTAGCAAATTGTGCCCTTAACACAACGGTCTGTGACTATTTTGCTCCCAGATGCATCAATGAGCAGAATTTTTCAAAAATGTGGAAATTACAAGAGTGTTGAAAAAAAACGGTATCCGGGGCACAATACAGAAAATCTTTTACAACAAAAGTTGTAGCAAATTGTGCCCTTAACACAACGGTCTGTAACTATTTTGCTCCCAGATGCATCAATGAGCAGAATTTTTCAAAAATGTGGAAATTACAAGAGTGTTGAAAAAAAACGGTATCCGGAGCACAATACAGAAAAACTTTTACTACAAAAGTTGTAGCAAATTGTACCCTTAACACAATGGTCTGTAACTTTTTTGCTCCCAGATGCATCAATGAGCAGAATTTTTCAAAAATGTGGAAATTACAAGAGTGTTGAAAAAAAACGGTATCCGGAGCACAATACAGAAAAACTTTTACTACAAAAGTTGTAGCAAATTGTACCCTTAACACAATGGTCTGTAACTTTTTTGCTCCCAGATGCATGAATGAGCAGAATTTTTCAAAAATGTGGAAATTACAAGAGTGTTGAAAAAAAACGGTATCCGGGGCACAATACAGAAAATCTTTTACAACAAAAGTTGTAGCAAATTGTGCCCTTAACACAACGGTCTGTGACTATTTTGCTCCCAGATGCATGAATGAGCAGAATTTTTCAAAAATGTGGAAATTACAAGAGTGTTGAAAAAAAACGGTATCCGGGGCACAATACAGAAAAACTTTTACTACAAAAGTTGTAGCAAATTGTGCCCTTAACACAACGGTCTGTGACTATTTTGCTCCCAGATGCATGAATGAGCAGAATTTTTCAAAAATGTGGAAATTACAAGAGTGTTGAAAAAAAACGGTATCCGGGGCACAATACAGAAAATCTTTTACAACAAAAGTTGTAGCAAATTGTGCCCTTAACACAACGGTCTGTAACTATTTTGCTCCCAGATGCATCAATGAGCAGAATTTTTCAAAAATGTGGAAATTACAAGAGTGTTGAAAAAAAACGGTATCCGGGGCACAATACAGAAAATCTTTTACAACAAAAGTTGTAGCAAATTGTGCCCTTAACACAACGGTCTGTGACTATTTTGCTCCCAGATGCATCAATGAGCAGAATTTTTCAAAAATGTGGAAATTACAAGAGTGTTGAAAAAAAACGGTATCCGGGGCACAATACAGAAAAACTTTTACTACAAAAGTTGTAGCAAATTGTGCCCTTAACACAACGGTCTGTGACTATTTTGCTCCCAGATGCATGAATGAGCAGAATTTTTCAAAAATGTGGAAATTACAAGAGTGTTGAAAAAAAACGGTATCCGGGGCACAATACAGAAAAACTTTTACTACAAAAGTTGTAGCAAATTGTGCCCTTAACACAACGGTCTGTGACTATTTTGCTCCCAGATGCATGAATGAGCAGAATTTTTCAAAAATGTGGAAATTACAAGAGTGTTGAAAAAAAACGGTATCCGGGGCACAATACAGAAAATCTTTTACAACAAAAGTTGTAGCAAATTGTGCCCTTAACACAACGGTCTGTAACTATTTTGCTCCCAGATGCATCAATGAGCAGAATTTTTCAAAAATGTGGAAATTACAAGAGTGTTGAAAAAAAACGGTATCCGGAGCACAATACAGAAAAACTTTTACTACAAAAGTTGTAGCAAATTGTACCCTTAACACAATGGTCTGTAACTTTTTTGCTCCCAGATGCATCAATGAGCAGAATTTTTCAAAAATGTGGAAATTACAAGAGTGTTGAAAAAAAACGGTATCCGGAGCACAATACAGAAAAACTTTTACTACAAAAGTTGTAGCAAATTGTACCCTTAACACAATGGTCTGTAACTTTTTTGCTCCCAGATGCATGAATGAGCAGAATTTTTCAAAAATGTGGAAATTACAAGAGTGTTGAAAAAAAACGGTATCCGGGGCACAATACAGAAAATCTTTTACAACAAAAGTTGTAGCAAATTGTGCCCTTAACACAACGGTCTGTGACTATTTTGCTCCCAGATGCATGAATGAGCAGAATTTTTCAAAAATGTGGAAATTACAAGAGTGTTGAAAAAAAACGGTATCCGGGGCACAATACAGAAAAACTTTTACTACAAAAGTTGTAGCAAATTGTGCCCTTAACACAACGGTCTGTGACTATTTTGCTCCCAGATGCATGAATGAGCAGAATTTTTCAAAAATGTGGAAATTACAAGAGTGTTGAAAAAAAACGGTATCCGGGGCACAATACAGAAAAACTTTTACTACAAAAGTTGTAGCAAATTGTGCCCTTAACACAACGGTCTGTGACTATTTTGCTCCCAGATGCATCAATGAGCAGAATTTTTCAAAAATGTGGAAATTACAAGAGTGTTGAAAAAAAACGGTATCCGGAGCACAATACAGAAAAACTTTTACTACAAAAGTTGTAGCAAATTGTACCCTTAACACAATGGTCTGTAACTTTTTTGCACCCAGATGCATCAATGAGCAGAATTTTTCAAAAATGTGGAAATTACAAGAGTGTTGAAAAAAAACGGTATCCGGGGCACAATACAGAAAATCTTTTACAACAAAAGTTGTAGCAAATTGTGCCCTTAACACAACGGTCTGTGACTATTTTGCTCCCAGATGCATCAATGAGCAGAATTTTTCAAAAATGTGGAAATTACAAGAGTGTTGAAAAAAAACGGTATCCGGAGCACAATACAGAAAAACTTTTACTACAAAAGTTGTAGCAAATTGTACCCTTAACACAATGGTCTGTAACTTTTTTGCTCCCAGATGCATCAATGAGCAGAATTTTTCAAAAATGTGGAAATTACAAGAGTGTTGAAAAAAAACGGTATCCGGGGCACAATACAGAAAATCTTTTACAACAAAAGTTGTAGCAAATTGTGCCCTTAACACAACGGTCTGTAACTATTTTGCTCCCAGATGCATCAATGAGCAGAATTTTTCAAAAATGTGGAAATTACAAGAGTGTTGAAAAAAAACGGTATCCGGAGCACAATACAGAAAAACTTTTACTACAAAAGTTGTAGCAAATTGTACCCTTAACACAATGGTCTGTAACTTTTTTGCTCCCAGATGCATCAATGAGCAGAATTTTTCAAAAATGTGGAAATTACAAGAGTGTTGAAAAAAAACGGTATCCGGAGCACAATACAGAAAAACTTTTACTACAAAAGTTGTAGCAAATTGTACCCTTAACACAATGGTCTGTAACTTTTTTGCTCCCAGATGCATGAATGAGCAGAATTTTTCAAAAATGTGGAAATTACAAGAGTGTTGAAAAAAAACGGTATCCGGGGCACAATACAGAAAATCTTTTACAACAAAAGTTGTAGCAAATTGTGCCCTTAACACAACGGTCTGTGACTATTTTGCTCCCAGATGCATGAATGAGCAGAATTTTTCAAAAATGTGGAAATTACAAGAGTGTTGAAAAAAAACGGTATCCGGGGCACAATACAGAAAAACTTTTACTACAAAAGTTGTAGCAAATTGTGCCCTTAACACAACGGTCTGTGACTATTTTGCTCCCAGATGCATGAATGAGCAGAATTTTTCAAAAATGTGGAAATTACAAGAGTGTTGAAAAAAAACGGTATCCGGGGCACAATACAGAAAAACTTTTACTACAAAAGTTGTAGCAAATTGTGCCCTTAACACAACGGTCTGTGACTATTTTGCTCCCAGATGCATCAATGAGCAGAATTTTTCAAAAATGTGGAAATTACAAGAGTGTTGAAAAAAAACGGTATCCGGAGCACAATACAGAAAAACTTTTACTACAAAAGTTGTAGCAAATTGTACCCTTAACACAATGGTCTGTAACTTTTTTGCTCCCAGATGCATCAATGAGCAGAATTTTTCAAAAATGTGGAAATTACAAGAGTGTTGAAAAAAAACGGTATCCGGGGCACAATACAGAAAATCTTTTACAACAAAAGTTGTAGCAAATTGTGCCCTTAACACAACGGTCTGTGACTATTTTGCTCCCAGATGCATCAATGAGCAGAATTTTTCAAAAATGTGGAAATTACAAGAGTGTTGAAAAAAAACGGTATCCGGAGCACAATACAGAAAAACTTTTACTACAAAAGTTGTAGCAAATTGTACCCTTAACACAATGGTCTGTAACTTTTTTGCTCCCAGATGCATCAATGAGCAGAATTTTTCAAAAATGTGGAAATTACAAGAGTGTTGAAAAAAAACGGTATCCGGAGCACAATACAGAAAAACTTTTACTACAAAAGTTGTAGCAAATTGTACCCTTAACACAATGGTCTGTAACTTTTTTGCTCCCAGATGCATGAATGAGCAGAATTTTTCAAAAATGTGGAAATTACAAGAGTGTTGAAAAAAAACGGTATCCGGGGCACAATACAGAAAATCTTTTACAACAAAAGTTGTAGCAAATTGTGCCCTTAACACAACGGTCTGTGACTATTTTGCTCCCAGATGCATGAATGAGCAGAATTTTTCAAAAATGTGGAAATTACAAGAGTGTTGAAAAAAAACGGTATCCGGGGCACAATACAGAAAAACTTTTACTACAAAAGTTGTAGCAAATTGTGCCCTTAACACAACGGTCTGTGACTATTTTGCTCCCAGATGCATGAATGAGCAGAATTTTTCAAAAATGTGGAAATTACAAGAGTGTTGAAAAAAAACGGTATCCGGGGCACAATACAGAAAAACTTTTACTACAAAAGTTGTAGCAAATGGTACCCTTAACACAATGGTCTGTAACTTTTTTGCTCCCAGATGCATCAATGAGCAGAATTTTTCAAAAATGTGGAAATTACAAGAGTGTTGAAAAAAAACGGTATCCGGGGCACAATACAGAAAATCTTTTACAACAAAAGTTGTAGCAAATTGTGCCCTTAACACAACGGTCTGTGACTATTTTGCTCCCAGATGCATCAATGAGCAGAATTTTTCAAAAATGTGGAAATTACAAGAGTGTTGAAAAAAAACGGTATCCGGAGCATAATACAGAAAAACTTTTACTACAAAAGTTGTAGCAAATTGTACCCTTAACACAATGGTCTGTAACTTTTTTGCTCCCAGATGCATGAATGAGCAGAATTTTTCAAAAATGTGGAAATTACAAGAGTGTTGAAAAAAAACGGTATCCGGGGCACAATACAGAAAATCTTTTACAACAAAAGTTGTAGCAAATTGTGCCCTTAACACAACGGTCTGTGACTATTTTGCTCCCAGATGCATGAATGAGCAGAATTTTTCAAAAATGTGGAAATTACAAGAGTGTTGAAAAAAAACGGTATCCGGGGCACAATACAGAAAAACTTTTACTACAAAAGTTGTAGCAAATTGTGCCCTTAACACAACGGTCTGTGACTATTTTGCTCCCAGATGCATGAATGAGCAGAATTTTTCAAAAATGTGGAAATTACAAGAGTGTTGAAAAAAAACGGTATCCGGGGCACAATACAGAAAAACTTTTACTACAAAAGTTGTAGCAAATTGTGCCCTTAACACAACGGTCTGTGACTATTTTGCTCCCAGATGCATCAATGAGCAGAATTTTTCAAAAATGTGGAAATTACAAGAGTGTTGAAAAAAAACGGTATCCGGAGCACAATACAGAAAAACTTTTACTACAAAAGTTGTAGCAAATTGTACCCTTAACACAATGGTCTGTAACTTTTTTGCTCCCAGATGCATCAATGAGCAGAATTTTTCAAAAATGTGGAAATTACAAGAGTGTTGAAAAAAAACGGTATCCGGGGCACAATACAGAAAATCTTTTACAACAAAAGTTGTAGCAAATTGTGCCCTTAACACAACGGTCTGTGACTATTTTGCTCCCAGATGCATCAATGAGCAGAATTTTTCAAAAATGTGGAAATTACAAGAGTGCTGAAAAAAAACGGTATCCGGAGCACAATACAGAAAAACTTTTACTACAAAAGTTGTAGCAAATTGTACCCTTAACACAATGGTCTGTAACTTTTTTGCTCCCAGATGCATCAATGAGCAGAATTTTTCAAAAATGTGGAAATTACAAGAGTGTTGAAAAAAAACGGTATCCGGGGCACAATACAGAAAATCTTTTACAACAAAAGTTGTAGCAAATTGTGCCCTTAACACAACGGTCTGTGACTATTTTGCTCCCAGATGCATCAATGAGCAGAATTTTTCAAAAATGTGGAAATTACAAGAGTGTTGAAAAAAAACGGTATCCGGAGCATAATACAGAAAAACTTTTACTACAAAAGTTGTAGCAAATTGTACCCTTAACACAATGGTCTGTAACTTTTTTGCTCCCAGATGCATGAATGAGCAGAATTTTTCAAAAATGTGGAAATTACAAGAGTGTTGAAAAAAAACGGTATCCGGGGCACAATACAGAAAATCTTTTACAACAAAAGTTGTAGCAAATTGTGCCCTTAACACAACGGTCTGTGACTATTTTGCTCCCAGATGCATGAATGAGCAGAATTTTTCAAAAATGTGGAAATTACAAGAGTGTTGAAAAAAAACGGTATCCGGGGCACAATACAGAAAAACTTTTACTACAAAAGTTGTAGCAAATTGTGCCCTTAACACAACGGTCTGTGACTATTTTGCTCCCAGATGCATGAATGAGCAGAATTTTTCAAAAATGTGGAAATTACAAGAGTGTTGAAAAAAAACGGTATCCGGGGCACAATACAGAAAAACTTTTACTACAAAAGTTGTAGCAAATTGTGCCCTTAACACAACGGTCTGTGACTATTTTGCTCCCAGATGCATCAATGAGCAGAATTTTTCAAAAATGTGGAAATTACAAGAGTGTTGAAAAAAAACGGTATCCGGAGCACAATACAGAAAAACTTTTACTACAAAAGTTGTAGCAAATTGTACCCTTAACACAATGGTCTGTAACTTTTTTGCTCCCAGATGCATCAATGAGCAGAATTTTTCAAAAATGTGGAAATTACAAGAGTGTTGAAAAAAAACGGTATCCGGGGCACAATACAGAAAATCTTTTACAACAAAAGTTGTAGCAAATTGTGCCCTTAACACAACGGTCTGTGACTATTTTGCTCCCAGATGCATCAATGAGCAGAATTTTTCAAAAATGTGGAAATTACAAGAGTGTTGAAAAAAAACGGTATCCGGAGCACAATACAGAAAAACTTTTACTACAAAAGTTGTAGCAAATTGTACCCTTAACACAATGGTCTGTAACTTTTTTGCTCCCAGATGCATCAATGAGCAGAATTTTTCAAAAATGTGGAAATTACAAGAGTGTTGAAAAAAAACGGTATCCGGAGCACAATACAGAAAAACTTTTACTACAAAAGTTGTAGCAAATTGTACCCTTAACACAATGGTCTGTAACTTTTTTGCTCCCAGATGCATGAATGAGCAGAATTTTTCAAAAATGTGGAAATTACAAGAGTGTTGAAAAAAAACGGTATCCGGGGCACAATACAGAAAATCTTTTACAACAAAAGTTGTAGCAAATTGTGCCCTTAACACAACGGTCTGTGACTATTTTGCTCCCAGATGCATGAATGAGCAGAATTTTTCAAAAATGTGGAAATTACAAGAGTGTTGAAAAAAAACGGTATCCGGGGCACAATACAGAAAAACTTTTACTACAAAAGTTGTAGCAAATTGTGCCCTTAACACAACGGTCTGTGACTATTTTGCTCCCAGATGCATGAATGAGCAGAATTTTTCAAAAATGTGGAAATTACAAGAGTGTTGAAAAAAAACGGTATCCGGGGCACAATACAGAAAAACTTTTACTACAAAAGTTGTAGCAAATGGTACCCTTAACACAATGGTCTGTAACTTTTTTGCTCCCAGATGCATCAATGAGCAGAATTTTTCAAAAATGTGGAAATTACAAGAGTGTTGAAAAAAAACGGTATCCGGGGCACAATACAGAAAATCTTTTACAACAAAAGTTGTAGCAAATTGTGCCCTTAACACAACGGTCTGTGACTATTTTGCTCCCAGATGCATCAATGAGCAGAATTTTTCAAAAATGTGGAAATTACAAGAGTGTTGAAAAAAAACGGTATCCGGAGCACAATACAGAAAAACTTTTACTACAAAAGTTGTAGCAACTTGTACCCTTAACACAATGGTCTGTAACTTTTTTGCTCCCAGATGCATCAATGAGCAGAATTTTTCAAAAATGTGGAAATTACAAGAGTGTTGAAAAAAAACGGTATCCGGGGCACAATACAGAAAATCTTTTACAACAAAAGTTGTAGCAAATTGTGCCCTTAACACAACGGTCTGTAACTATTTTGCTCCCAGATGCATCAATGAGCAGAATTTTTCAAAAATGTGGAAATTACAAGAGTGTTGAAAAAAAACGGTATCCGGAGCACAATACAGAAAAACTTTTACTACAAAAGTTGTAGCAAATTGTACCCTTAACACAATGGTCTGTAACTTTTTTGCTCCCAGATGCATCAATGAGCAGAATTTTTCAAAAATGTGGAAATTACAAGAGTGTTGAAAAAAAACGGTATCCGGAGCACAATACAGAAAAACTTTTACTACAAAAGTTGTAGCAAATTGTACCCTTAACACAATGGTCTGTAACTTTTTTGCTCCCAGATGCATGAATGAGCAGAATTTTTCAAAAATGTGGAAATTACAAGAGTGTTGAAAAAAAACGGTATCCGGGGCACAATACAGAAAATCTTTTACAACAAAAGTTGTAGCAAATTGTGCCCTTAACACAACGGTCTGTGACTATTTTGCTCCCAGATGCATGAATGAGCAGAATTTTTCAAAAATGTGGAAATTACAAGAGTGTTGAAAAAAAACGGTATCCGGGGCACAATACAGAAAAACTTTTACTACAAAAGTTGTAGCAAATTGTGCCCTTAACACAACGGTCTGTGACTATTTTGCTCCCAGATGCATGAATGAGCAGAATTTTTCAAAAATGTGGAAATTACAAGAGTGTTGAAAAAAAACGGTATCCGGGGCACAATACAGAAAAACTTTTACTACAAAAGTTGTAGCAAATTGTGCCCTTAACACAACGGTCTGTGACTATTTTGCTCCCAGATGCATCAATGAGCAGAATTTTTCAAAAATGTGGAAATTACAAGAGTGTTGAAAAAAAACGGTATCCGGAGCACAATACAGAAAAACTTTTACTACAAAAGTTGTAGCAAATTGTACCCTTAACACAATGGTCTGTAACTTTTTTGCTCCCAGATGCATCAATGAGCAGAATTTTTCAAAAATGTGGAAATTACAAGAGTGTTGAAAAAAAACGGTATCCGGGGCACAATACAGAAAATCTTTTACAACAAAAGTTGTAGCAAATTGTGCCCTTAACACAACGGTCTGTGACTATTTTGCTCCCAGATGCATCAATGAGCAGAATTTTTCAAAAATGTGGAAATTACAAGAGTGTTGAAAAAAAACGGTATCCGGAGCACAATACAGAAAAACTTTTACTACAAAAGTTGTAGCAAATTGTACCCTTAACACAATGGTCTGTAACTTTTTTGCTCCCAGATGCATCAATGAGCAGAATTTTTCAAAAATGTGGAAATTACAAGAGTGTTGAAAAAAAACGGTATCCGGGGCACAATACAGAAAATCTTTTACAACAAAAGTTGTAGCAAATTGTGCCCTTAACACAACGGTCTGTGACTATTTTGCTCCCAGATGCATCAATGAGCAGAATTTTTCAAAAATGTGGAAATTACAAGAGTGTTGAAAAAAAACGGTATCCGGAGCACAATACAGAAAAACTTTTACTACAAAAGTTGTAGCAAATTGTACCCTTAACACAATGGTCTGTAACTTTTTTGCTCCCAGATGCATCAATGAGCAGAATTTTTCAAAAATGTGGAAATTACAAGAGTGTTGAAAAAAAACGGTATCCGGGGCACAATACAGAAAATCTTTTACAACAAAAGTTGTAGCAAATTGTGCCCTTAACACAACGGTCTGTAACTATTTTGCTCCCAGATGCATCAATGAGCAGAATTTTTCAAAAATGTGGAAATTACAAGAGTGTTGAAAAAAAACGGTATCCGGAGCACAATACAGAAAAACTTTTACTACAAAAGTTGTAGCAAATTGTACCCTTAACACAATGGTCTGTAACTTTTTTGCTCCCAGATGCATCAATGAGCAGAATTTTTCAAAAATGTGGAAATTACAAGAGTGTTGAAAAAAAACGGTATCCGGAGCACAATACAGAAAAACTTTTACTACAAAAGTTGTAGCAAATTGTACCCTTAACACAATGGTCTGTAACTTTTTTGCTCCCAGATGCATGAATGAGCAGAATTTTTCAAAAATGTGGAAATTACAAGAGTGTTGAAAAAAAACGGTATCCGGGGCACAATACAGAAAAACTTTTACTACAAAAGTTGTAGCAAATTGTACCCTTAACACAATGGTCTGTAACTTTTTTGCTCCCAGATGCATGAATGAGCAGAATTTTTCAAAAATGTGGAAATTACAAGAGTGTTGAAAAAAAACGGTATCCGGGGCACAATACAGAAAAACTTTTACTACAAAAGTTGTAGCAAATTGTACCCTTAACACAATGGTCTGTAACTTTTTTGCTCCCAGATGCATCAATGAGCAGAATTTTTCAAAAATGTGGAAATTACAAGAGTGTTGAAAAAAAACGGTATCCGGGGCACAATACAGAAAATCTTTTACAACAAAAGTTGTAGCAAATTGTGCCCTTAACACAACGGTCTGTGACTATTTTGCTCCCAGATGCATGAATGAGCAGAATTTTTCAAAAATGTGGAAATTACAAGAGTGTTGAAAAAAAACGGTATCCGGGGCACAATACAGAAAAACTTTTACTACAAAAGTTGTAGCAAATTGTGCCCTTAACACAACGGTCTGTGACTATTTTGCTCCCAGATGCATCAATGAGCAGAATTTTTCAAAAATGTGGAAATTACAAGAGTGTTGAAAAAAAACGGTATCCGGGGCACAATACAGAAAATCTTTTACAACAAAAGTTGTAGCAAATTGTGCCCTTAACACAACGGTCTGTGACTATTTTGCTCCCAGATGCATGAATGAGCAGAATTTTTCAAAAATGTGGAAATTACAAGAGTGTTGAAAAAAAACGGTATCCGGGGCACAATACAGAAAAACTTTTACTACAAAAGTTGTAGCAAATTGTGCCCTTAACACAACGGTCTGTGACTATTTTGCTCCCAGATGCATGAATGAGCAGAATTTTTCAAAAATGTGGAAATTACAAGAGTGTTGAAAAAAAACGGTATCCGGGGCACAATACAGAAAAACTTTTACTACAAAAGTTGTAGCAAATTGTACCCTTAACACAATGGTCTGTAACTTTTTTGCTCCCAGATGCATCAATGAGCAGAATTTTTCAAAAATGTGGAAATTACAAGAGTGTTGAAAAAAAACGGTATCCGGGGCACAATACAGAAAATCTTTTACAACAAAAGTTGTAGCAAATTGTGCCCTTAACACAACTGTCTGTGACTATTTTGCTCCCAGATGCATGAATGAGCAGAATTTTTCAAAAATGTGGAAATTACAAGAGTGTTGAAAAAAAACGGTATCCGGGGCACAATACAGAAAAACTTTTACTACAAAAGTTGTAGCAAATTGTGCCCTTAACACAACGGTCTGTGACTATTTTGCTCCCAGATGCATCAATGAGCAGAATTTTTCAAAAATGTGGAAATTACAAGAGTGTTGAAAAAAAACGGTATCCGGGGCACAATACAGAAAATCTTTTACAACAAAAGTTGTAGCAAATTGTGCCCTTAACACAACGGTCTGTGACTATTTTGCTCCCAGATGCATGAATGAGCAGAATTTTTCAAAAATGTGGAAATTACAAGAGTGTTGAAAAAAAACGGTATCCGGGGCACAATACAGAAAAACTTTTACAACAAAAGTTGTAGCAAATTGTGCCCTTAACACAACGGTCTGTGACTATTTTGCTCCCAGATGCATGAATGAGCAGAATTTTTCAAAAATGTGGAAATTACAAGAGTGTTGAAAAAAAACGGTATCCGGGGCACAATACAGAAAAACTTTTACTACAAAAGTTGTAGCAAATTGTGCCCTTAACACAACGGTCTGTGACTATTTTGCTCCCAGATGCATGAATGAGCAGAATTTTTCAAAAATGTGGAAATTACAAGAGTGTTGAAAAAAAACGGTATCCGGGGCACAATACAGAAAAACTTTTACTACAAAAGTTGTAGCAAATTGTACCCTTAACACAATGGTCTGTAACTTTTTTGCTCCCAGATGCATCAATGAGCAGAATTTTTCAAAAATGTGGAAATTACAAGAGTGTTGAAAAAAAACGGTATCCGGGGCACAATACAGAAAATCTTTTACAACAAAAGTTGTAGCAAATTGTGCCCTTAACACAACGGTCTGTGACTATTTTGCTCCCAGATGCATGAATGAGCAGAATTTTTCAAAAATGTGGAAATTACAAGAGTGTTGAAAAAAAACGGTATCCGGGGCACAATACAGAAAAACTTTTACTACAAAAGTTGTAGCAAATTGTGCCCTTAACACAACGGTCTGTGACTATTTTGCTCCCAGATGCATCAATGAGCAGAATTTTTCAAAAATGTGGAAATTACAAGAGTGTTGAAAAAAAACGGTATCCGGGGCACAATACAGAAAATCTTTTACAACAAAAGTTGTAGCAAATTGTGCCCTTAACACAACGGTCTGTGACTATTTTGCTCCCAGATGCATGAATGAGCAGAATTTTTCAAAAATGTGGAAATTACAAGAGTGTTGAAAAAAAACGGTATCCGGGGCACAATACAGAAAAACTTTTACAACAAAAGTTGTAGCAAATTGTGCCCTTAACACAACGGTCTGTGACTATTTTGCTCCCAGATGCATGAATGAGCAGAATTTTTCAAAAATGTGGAAATTACAAGAGTGTTGAAAAAAAACGGTATCCGGGGCACAATACAGAAAAACTTTTACTACAAAAGTTGTAGCAAATTGTGCCCTTAACACAACGGTCTGTGACTATTTTGCTCCCAGATGCATGAATGAGCAGAATTTTTCAAAAATGTGGAAATTACAAGAGTGTTGAAAAAAAACGGTATCCGGGGCACAATACAGAAAAACTTTTACTACAAAAGTTGTAGCAAATTGTGCCCTTAACACAACGGTCTGTGACTATTTTGCTCCCAGATGCATCAATGAGCAGAATTTTTCAAAAATGTGGAAATTACAAGAGTGTTGAAAAAAAACGGTATCCGGAGCACAATACAGAAAAACTTTTACTACAAAAGTTGTAGCAAATTGTACCCTTAACACAATGGTCTGTAACTTTTTTGCTCCCAGATGCATGAATGAGCAGAATTTTTCAAAAATGTGGAAATTACAAGAGTGTTGAAAAAAAACGGTATCCGGGGCACAATACAGAAAAACTTTTACTACAAAAGTTGTAGCAAATTGTACCCTTAACACAATGGTCTGTAACTTTTTTGCTCCCAGATGCATCAATGAGCAGAATTTTTCAAAAATGTGGAAATTACAAGAGTGTTGAAAAAAAACGGTATCCGGGGCACAATACAGAAAATCTTTTACAACAAAAGTTGTAGCAAATTGTGCCCTTAACACAACGGTCTGTGACTATTTTGCTCCCAGATGCATGAATGAGCAGAATTTTTCAAAAATGTGGAAATTACAAGAGTGTTGAAAAAAAACGGTATCCGGGGCACAATACAGAAAAACTTTTACTACAAAAGTTGTAGCAAATTGTGCCCTTAACACAACGGTCTGTGACTATTTTGCTCCCAGATGCATCAATGAGCAGAATTTTTCAAAAATGTGGAAATTACAAGAGTGTTGAAAAAAAACGGTATCCGGAGCACAATACAGAAAAACTTTTACTACAAAAGTTGTAGCAAATTGTACCCTTAACACAATGGTCTGTAACTTTTTTGCTCCCAGATGCATCAATGAGCAGAATTTTTCAAAAATGTGGAAATTACAAGAGTGTTGAAAAAAAACGGTATCCGGGGCACAATACAGAAAAACTTTTACTACAAAAGTTGTAGCAAATTGTGCCCTTAACACAACGGTCTGTGACTATTTTGCTCCCAGATGCATGAATGAGCAGAATTTTTCAAAAATGTGGAAATTACAAGAGTGTTGAAAAAAAACGGTATCCGGGGCACAATACAGAAAAACTTTTACAACAAAAGTTGTAGCAAATTGTGCCCTTAACACAACGGTCTGTGACTATTTTGCTCCCAGATGCATGAATGAGCAGAATTTTTCAAAAATGTGGAAATTACAAGAGTGTTGAAAAAAAACGGTATCCGGGGCACAATACAGAAAAACTTTTACTACAAAAGTTGTAGCAAATTGTGCCCTTAACACAACGGTCTGTGACTATTTTGCTCCCAGATGCATGAATGAGCAGAATTTTTCAAAAATGTGGAAATTACAAGAGTGTTGAAAAAAAACGGTATCCGGGGCACAATACAGAAAAACTTTTACTACAAAAGTTGTAGCAAATTGTGCCCTTAACACAACGGTCTGTGACTATTTTGCTCCCAGATGCATCAATGAGCAGAATTTTTCAAAAATGTGGAAATTACAAGAGTGTTGAAAAAAAACGGTATCCGGAGCACAATACAGAAAAACTTTTACTACAAAAGTTGTAGCAAATTGTACCCTTAACACAATGGTCTGTAACTTTTTTGCTCCCAGATGCATGAATGAGCAGAATTTTTCAAAAATGTGGAAATTACAAGAGTGTTGAAAAAAAACGGTATCCGGGGCACAATACAGAAAAACTTTTACTACAAAAGTTGTAGCAAATTGTACCCTTAACACAATGGTCTGTAACTTTTTTGCTCCCAGATGCATCAATGAGCAGAATTTTTCAAAAATGTGGAAATTACAAGAGTGTTGAAAAAAAACGGTATCCGGAGCACAATACAGAAAAACTTTTACTACAAAAGTTGTAGCAAATTGTACCCTTAACACAATGGTCTGTAACTTTTTTGCTCCCAGATGCATCAATGAGCAGAATTTTTCAAAAATGTGGAAATTACAAGAGTGTTGAAAAAAAACGGTATCCGGGGCACAATACAGAAAATCTTTTACAACAAAAGTTGTAGCAAATTGTGCCCTTAACACAACGGTCTGTGACTATTTTGCTCCCAGATGCATGAATGAGCAGAATTTTTCAAAAATGTGGAAATTACAAGAGTGTTGAAAAAAAACGGTATCCGGGGCACAATACAGAAAATCTTTTACAACAAAAGTTGTAGCAAATTGTGCCCTTAACACAACGGTCTGTGACTATTTTGCTCCCAGATGCATGAATGAGCAGAATTTTTCAAAAATGTGGAAATTACAAGAGTGTTGAAAAAAAACGGTATCCGGGGCACAATACAGAAAAACTTTTACTACAAAAGTTGTAGCAAATTGTGCCCTTAACACAACGGTCTGTGACTATTTTGCTCCCAGATGCATGAATGAGCAGAATTTTTCAAAAATGTGGAAATTACAAGAGTGTTGAAAAAAAACGGTATCCGGGGCACAATACAGAAAAACTTTTACTACAAAAGTTGTAGCAAATTGTGCCCTTAACACAACGGTCTGTGACTATTTTGCTCCCAGATGCATCAATGAGCAGAATTTTTCAAAAATGTGGAAATTACAAGAGTGTTGAAAAAAAACGGTATCCGGAGCACAATACAGAAAAACTTTTACTACAAAAGTTGTAGCAAATTGTACCCTTAACACAATGGTCTGTAACTTTTTTGCTCCCAGATGCATCAATGAGCAGAATTTTTCAAAAATGTGGAAATTACAAGAGTGTTGAAAAAAAACGGTATCCGGGGCACAATACAGAAAAACTTTTACTACAAAAGTTGTAGCAAATTGTGCCCTTAACACAACGGTCTGTGACTATTTTGCTCCCAGATGCATGAATGAGCAGAATTTTTCAAAAATGTGGAAATTACAAGAGTGTTGAAAAAAAACGGTATCCGGGGCACAATACAGAAAAACTTTTACTACAAAAGTTGTAGCAAATTGTGCCCTTAACACAACGGTCTGTGACTATTTTGCTCCCAGATGCATCAATGAGCAGAATTTTTCAAAAATGTGGAAATTACAAGAGTGTTGAAAAAAAACGGTATCCGGAGCACAATACAGAAAAACTTTTACTACAAAAGTTGTAGCAAATTGTACCCTTAACACAATGGTCTGTAACTTTTTTGCTCCCAGATGCATCAATGAGCAGAATTTTTCAAAAATGTGGAAATTACAAGAGTGTTGAAAAAAAACGGTATCCGGGGCACAATACAGAAAATCTTTTACAACAAAAGTTGTAGCAAATTGTGCCCTTAACACAACGGTCTGTGACTATTTTGCTCCCAGATGCATCAATGAGCAGAATTTTTCAAAAATGTGGAAATTACAAGAGTGTTGAAAAAAAACGGTATCCGGAGCACAATACAGAAAAACTTTTACTACAAAAGTTGTAGCAAATTGTACCCTTAACACAATGGTCTGTAACTTTTTTGCTCCCAGATGCATCAATGAGCAGAATTTTTCAAAAATGTGGAAATTACAAGAGTGTTGAAAAAAAAACGGTATCCGGGGCACAATACAGAAAATCTTTTACAACAAAAGTTGTAGCAAATTGTGCCCTTAACACAACGGTCTGTAACTATTTTGCTCCCAGATGCATCAATGAGCAGAATTTTTCAAAAATGTGGAAATTACAAGAGTGTTGAAAAAAAACGGTATCCGGAGCACAATACAGAAAAACTTTTACTACAAAAGTTGTAGCAAATTGTACCCTTAACACAATGGTCTGTAACTTTTTTGCTCCCAGATGCATCAATGAGCAGAATTTTTCAAAAATGTGGAAATTACAAGAGTGTTGAAAAAAAACGGTATCCGGAGCACAATACAGAAAAACTTTTACTACAAAAGTTGTAGCAAATTGTACCCTTAACACAATGGTCTGTAACTTTTTTGCTCCCAGATGCATGAATGAGCAGAATTTTTCAAAAATGTGGAAATTACAAGAGTGTTGAAAAAAAACGGTATCCGGGGCACAATACAGAAAAACTTTTACTACAAAAGTTGTAGCAAATTGTACCCTTAACACAATGGTCTGTAACTTTTTTGCTCCCAGATGCATGAATGAGCAGAATTTTTCAAAAATGTGGAAATTACAAGAGTGTTGAAAAAAAACGTTATCCGGGGCACAATACAGAAAATCTTTTACAACAAAAGTTGTAGCAAATTGTGCCCTTAACACAACGGTCTGTGACTATTTTGCTCCCAGATGCATGAATGAGCAGAATTTTTCAAAAATGTGGAAATTACAAGAGTGTTGAAAAAAAACGGTATCCGGGGCACAATACAGAAAAACTTTTACTACAAAAGTTGTAGCAAATTGTGCCCTTAACACAACGGTCTGTGACTATTTTGCTCCCAGATGCATCAATGAGCAGAATTTTTCAAAAATGTGGAAATTACAAGAGTGTTGAAAAAAAAACGGTATCCGGGGCACAATACAGAAAATCTTTTACAACAAAAGTTGTAGCAAATTGTGCCCTTAACACAACGGTCTGTAACTATTTTGCTCCCAGATGCATCAATGAGCAGAATTTTTCAAAAATGTGGAAATTACAAGAGTGTTGAAAAAAAACGGTATCCGGAGCACAATACAGAAAAACTTTTACTACAAAAGTTGTAGCAAATTGTACCCTTAACACAATGGTCTGTAACTTTTTTGCTCCCAGATGCATCAATGAGCAGAATTTTTCAAAAATGTGGAAATTACAAGAGTGTTGAAAAAAAACGGTATCCGGAGCACAATACAGAAAAACTTTTACTACAAAAGTTGTAGCAAATTGTACCCTTAACACAATGGTCTGTAACTTTTTTGCTCCCAGATGCATGAATGAGCAGAATTTTTCAAAAATGTGGAAATTACAAGAGTGTTGAAAAAAAACGGTATCCGGGGCACAATACAGAAAAACTTTTACTACAAAAGTTGTAGCAAATTGTACCCTTAACACAATGGTCTGTAACTTTTTTGCTCCCAGATGCATGAATGAGCAGAATTTTTCAAAAATGTGGAAATTACAAGAGTGTTGAAAAAAAACGGTATCCGGGGCACAATACAGAAAATCTTTTACAACAAAAGTTGTAGCAAATTGTGCCCTTAACACAACGGTCTGTGACTATTTTGCTCCCAGATGCATGAATGAGCAGAATTTTTCAAAAATGTGGAAATTACAAGAGTGTTGAAAAAGAACGGTATCCGGGGCACAATACAGAAAAACTTTTACTACAAAAGTTGTAGCAAATTGTGCCCTTAACACAACGGTCTGTGACTATTTTGCTCCCAGATGCATCAATGAGCAGAATTTTTCAAAAATGTGGAAATTACAAGAGTGTTGAAAAAAAACGGTATCCGGGGCACAATACAGAAAATCTTTTACAACAAAAGTTGTAGCAAATTGTGCCCTTAACACAACGGTCTGTGACTATTTTGCTCCCAGATGCATGAATGAGCAGAATTTTTCAAAAATGTGGAAATTACAAGAGTGTTGAAAAAAAACGGTATCCGGGGCACAATACAGAAAAACTTTTACTACAAAAGTTGTAGCAAATTGTGCCCTTAACACAACGGTCTGTGACTATTTTGCTCCCAGATGCATCAATGAGCAGAATTTTTCAAAAATGTGGAAATTACAAGAGTGTTGAAAAAAAACGGTATCCGGAGCACAATACAGAAAAACTTTTACTACAAAAGTTGTAGCAAATTGTACCCTTAACACAATGGTCTGTAACTTTTTTGCTCCCAGATGCATGAATGAGCAGAATTTTTCAAAAATGTGGAAATTACAAGAGTGTTGAAAAAAAACGGTATCCGGAGCACAATACAGAAAAACTTTTACTACAAAAGTTGTAGCAAATTGTACCCTTAACACAATGGTCTGTAACTTTTTTGCTCCCAGATGCATGAATGAGCAGAATTTTTCAAAAATGTGGAAATTACAAGAGTGTTGAAAAAAAACGGTATCCGGGGCACAATACAGAAAAACTTTTACTACAAAAGTTGTAGCAAATTGTACCCTTAACACAATGGTCTGTAACTTTTTTGCTCCCAGATGCATGAATGAGCAGAATTTTTCAAAAATGTGGAAATTACAAGAGTGTTGAAAAAAAACGGTATCCGGGGCACAATACAGAAAATCTTTTACAACAAAAGTTGTAGCAAATTGTGCCCTTAACACAACGGTCTGTGACTATTTTGCTCCCAGATGCATGAATGAGCAGAATTTTTCAAAAATGTGGAAATTACAAGAGTGTTGAAAAAGAACGGTATCCGGGGCACAATACAGAAAAACTTTTACTACAAAAGTTGTAGCAAATTGTGCCCTTAACACAACGGTCTGTGACTATTTTGCTCCCAGATGCATCAATGAGCAGAATTTTTCAAAAATGTGGAAATTACAAGAGTGTTGAAAAAAAACGGTATCCGGGGCACAATACAGAAAATCTTTTACAACAAAAGTTGTAGCAAATTGTGCCCTTAACACAACGGTCTGTGACTATTTTGCTCCCAGATGCATGAATGAGCAGAATTTTTCAAAAATGTGGAAATTACAAGAGTGTTGAAAAAAAACGGTATCCGGGGCACAATACAGAAAAACTTTTACTACAAAAGTTGTAGCAAATTGTGCCCTTAACACAACGGTCTGTGACTATTTTGCTCCCAGATGCATCAATGAGCAGAATTTTTCAAAAATGTGGAAATTACAAGAGTGTTGAAAAAAAACGGTATCCGGAGCACAATACAGAAAAACTTTTACTACAAAAGTTGTAGCAAATTGTACCCTTAACACAATGGTCTGTAACTTTTTTGCTCCCAGATGCATGAATGAGCAGAATTTTTCAAAAATGTGGAAATTACAAGAGTGTTGAAAAAAAACGGTATCCGGAGCACAATACAGAAAAACTTTTACTACAAAAGTTGTAGCAAATTGTACCCTTAACACAATGGTCTGTAACTTTTTTGCTCCCAGATGCATGAATGAGCAGAATTTTTCAAAAATGTGGAAATTACAAGAGTGTTGAAAAAAAACGGTATCCGGGGCACAATACAGAAAAACTTTTACTACAAAAGTTGTAGCAAATTGTACCCTTAACACAATGGTCTGTAACTTTTTTGCTCCCAGATGCATGAATGAGCAGAATTTTTCAAAAATGTGGAAATTACAAGAGTGTTGAAAAAAAACGGTATCCGGGGCACAATACAGAAAAACTTTTACTACAAAAGTTGTAGCAAATTGTACCCTTAACACAATGGTCTGTAACTTTTTTGCTCCCAGATGCATGAATGAGCAGAATTTTTCAAAAATGTGGAAATTACAAGAGTGTTGAAAAAAAACGGTATCCGGGGCACAATACAGAAAATCTTTTACAACAAAAGTTGTAGCAAATTGTGCCCTTAACACAACGGTCTATGACTATTTTGCTCCCAGATGCATGAATGAGCAGAATTTTTCAAAAATGTGGAAATTACAAGAGTGTTGAAAAAAAACGGTATCCGGGGCACAATACAGAAAAACTTTTACTACAAAAGTTGTAGCAAATTGTGCCCTTAACACAACGGTCTGTGACTATTTTGCTCCCAGATGCATCAATGAGCAGAATTTTTCAAAAATGTGGAAATTACAAGAGTGTTGAAAAAAAACGGTATCCGGGGCACAATACAGAAAATCTTTTACAACAAAAGTTGTAGCAAATTGTGCCCTTAACACAACGGTCTGTGACTATTTTGCTCCCAGATGCATGAATGAGCAGAATTTTTCAAAAATGTGGAAATTACAAGAGTGTTGAAAAAAAACGGTATCCGGGGCACAATACAGAAAAACTTTTACTACAAAAGTTGTAGCAAATTGTGCCCTTAACACAACGGTCTGTGACTATTTTGCTCCCAGATGCATCAATGAGCAGAATTTTTCAAAAATGTGGAAATTACAAGAGTGTTGAAAAAAAACGGTATCCGGAGCACAATACAGAAAAACTTTTACTACAAAAGTTGTAGCAAATTGTACCCTTAACACAATGGTCTGTAACTTTTTTGCTCCCAGATGCATGAATGAGCAGAATTTTTCAAAAATGTGGAAATTACAAGAGTGTTGAAAAAAAACGGTATCCGGAGCACAATACAGAAAAACTTTTACTACAAAAGTTGTAGCAAATTGTACCCTTAACACAATGGTCTGTAACTTTTTTGCTCCCAGATGCATGAATGAGCAGAATTTTTCAAAAATGTGGAAATTACAAGAGTGTTGAAAAAAAACGGTATCCGGGGCACAATACAGAAAAACTTTTACTACAAAAGTTGTAGCAAATTGTACCCTTAACACAATGGTCTGTAACTTTTTTGCTCCCAGATGCATGAATGAGCAGAATTTTTCAAAAATGTGGAAATTACAAGAGTGTTGAAAAAAAACGGTATCCGGGGCACAATACAGAAAAACTTTTACTACAAAAGTTGTAGCAAATTGTACCCTTAACACAATGGTCTGTAACTTTTTTGCTCCCAGATGCATGAATGAGCAGAATTTTTCAAAAATGTGGAAATTACAAGAGTGTTGAAAAAAAACGGTATCCGGGGCACAATACAGAAAAACTTTTACTACAAAAGTTGTAGCAAATTGTGCCCTTAACACAACGGTCTGTGACTATTTTGCTCCCAGATGCATCAATGAGCAGAATTTTTCAAAAATGTGGAAATTACAAGAGTGTTGAAAAAAAAACGGTATCCGGGGCACAATACAGAAAATCTTTTACAACAAAAGTTGTAGCAAATTGTGCCCTTAACACAACGGTCTGTAACTATTTTGCTCCCAGATGCATCAATGAGCAGAATTTTTCAAAAATGTGGAAATTACAAGAGTGTTGAAAAAAAACGGTATCCGGAGCACAATACAGAAAAACTTTTACTACAAAAGTTGTAGCAAATTGTACCCTTAACACAATGGTCTGTAACTTTTTTGCTCCCAGATGCATCAATGAGCAGAATTTTTCAAAAATGTGGAAATTACAAGAGTGTTGAAAAAAAACGGTATCCGGAGCACAATACAGAAAAACTTTTACTACAAAAGTTGTAGCAAATTGTACCCTTAACACAATGGTCTGTAACTTTTTTGCTCCCAGATGAATGAATGAGCAGAATTTTTCAAAAATGTGGAAATTACAAGAGTGTTGAAAAAAAACGGTATCCGGGGCACAATACAGAAAAACTTTTACTACAAAAGTTGTAGCAAATTGTACCCTTAACACAATGGTCTGTAACTTTTTTGCTCCCAGATGCATGAATGAGCAGAATTTTTCAAAAATGTGGAAATTACAAGAGTGTTGAAAAAAAACGGTATCCGGGGCACAATACAGAAAATCTTTTACAACAAAAGTTGTAGCAAATTGTGCCCTTAACACAACGGTCTGTGACTATTTTGCTCCCAGATGCATGAATGAGCAGAATTTTTCAAAAATGTGGAAATTACAAGAGTGTTGAAAAAGAACGGTATCCGGGGCACAATACAGAAAAACTTTTACTACAAAAGTTGTAGCAAATTGTGCCCTTAACACAACGGTCTGTGACTATTTTGCTCCCAGATGCATCAATGAGCAGAATTTTTCAAAAATGTGGAAATTACAAGAGTGTTGAAAAAAAACGGTATCCGGGGCACAATACAGAAAATCTTTTACAACAAAAGTTGTAGCAAATTGTGCCCTTAACACAACGGTCTGTGACTATTTTGCTCCCAGATGCATGAATGAGCAGAATTTTTCAAAAATGTGGAAATTACAAGAGTGTTGAAAAAAAACGGTATCCGGGGCACAATACAGAAAAACTTTTACTACAAAAGTTGTAGCAAATTGTGCCCTTAACACAACGGTCTGTGACTATTTTGCTCCCAGATGCATCAATGAGCAGAATTTTTCAAAAATGTGGAAATTACAAGAGTGTTGAAAAAAAACGGTATCCGGAGCACAATACAGAAAAACTTTTACTACAAAAGTTGTAGCAAATTGTACCCTTAACACAATGGTCTGTAACTTTTTTGCTCCCAGATGCATGAATGAGCAGAATTTTTCAAAAATGTGGAAATTACAAGAGTGTTGAAAAAAAACGGTATCCGGAGCACAATACAGAAAAACTTTTACTACAAAAGTTGTAGCAAATTGTACCCTTAACACAATGGTCTGTAACTTTTTTGCTCCCAGATGCATGAATGAGCAGAATTTTTCAAAAATGTGGAAATTACAAGAGTGTTGAAAAAAAACGGTATCCGGGGCACAATACAGAAAAACTTTTACTACAAAAGTTGTAGCAAATTGTACCCTTAACACAATGGTCTGTAACTTTTTTGCTCCCAGATGCATGAATGAGCAGAATTTTTCAAAAATGTGGAAATTACAAGAGTGTTGAAAAAAAACGGTATCCGGGGCACAATACAGAAAAACTTTTACTACAAAAGTTGTAGCAAATTGTACCCTTAACACAATGGTCTGTAACTTTTTTGCTCCCAGATGCATGAATGAGCAGAATTTTTCAAAAATGTGGAAATTACAAGAGTGTTGAAAAAAAACGGTATCCGGGGCACAATACAGAAAATCTTTTACAACAAAAGTTGTAGCAAATTGTGCCCTTAACACAACGGTCTATGACTATTTTGCTCCCAGATGCATGAATGAGCAGAATTTTTCAAAAATGTGGAAATTACAAGAGTGTTGAAAAAAAACGGTATCCGGGGCACAATACAGAAAAACTTTTACTACAAAAGTTGTAGCAAATTGTGCCCTTAACACAACGGTCTGTGACTATTTTGCTCCCAGATGCATCAATGAGCAGAATTTTTCAAAAATGTGGAAATTACAAGAGTGTTGAAAAAAAACGGTATCCGGGGCACAATACAGAAAATCTTTTACAACAAAAGTTGTAGCAAATTGTGCCCTTAACACAACGGTCTGTGACTATTTTGCTCCCAGATGCATGAATGAGCAGAATTTTTCAAAAATGTGGAAATTACAAGAGTGTTGAAAAAAAACGGTATCCGGGGCACAATACAGAAAAACTTTTACTACAAAAGTTGTAGCAAATTGTGCCCTTAACACAACGGTCTGTGACTATTTTGCTCCCAGATGCATCAATGAGCAGAATTTTTCAAAAATGTGGAAATTACAAGAGTGTTGAAAAAAAACGGTATCCGGAGCACAATACAGAAAAACTTTTACTACAAAAGTTGTAGCAAATTGTACCCTTAACACAATGGTCTGTAACTTTTTTGCTCCCAGATGCATGAATGAGCAGAATTTTTCAAAAATGTGGAAATTACAAGAGTGTTGAAAAAAAACGGTATCCGGAGCACAATACAGAAAAACTTTTACTACAAAAGTTGTAGCAAATTGTACCCTTAACACAATGGTCTGTAACTTTTTTGCTCCCAGATGCATGAATGAGCAGAATTTTTCAAAAATGTGGAAATTACAAGAGTGTTGAAAAAAAACGGTATCCGGGGCACAATACAGAAAAACTTTTACTACAAAAGTTGTAGCAAATTGTACCCTTAACACAATGGTCTGTAACTTTTTTGCTCCCAGATGCATGAATGAGCAGAATTTTTCAAAAATGTGGAAATTACAAGAGTGTTGAAAAAAAACGGTATCCGGGGCACAATACAGAAAAACTTTTACTACAAAAGTTGTAGCAAATTGTACCCTTAACACAATGGTCTGTAACTTTTTTGCTCCCAGATGCATCAATGAGCAGAATTTTTCAAAAATGTGGAAATTACAAGAGTGTTGAAAAAAAACGGTATCCGGGGCACAATACAGAAAATCTTTTACAACAAAAGTTGTAGCAAATTGTGCCCTTAACACAACGGTCTGTGACTATTTTGCTCCCAGATGCATGAATGAGCAGAATTTTTCAAAAATGTGGAAATTACAAGAGTGTTGAAAAAAAACGGTATCCGGAGCACAATACAGAAAAACTTTTACTACAAAAGTTGTAGCAAATTGTACCCTTAACACAATGGTCTATAACTTTTTTGCTCCCAGATGCATCAATGAGCAGAATTTTTCAAAAATGTGGAAATTACAAGAGTGTTGAAAAAAAACGGTATCCGGGGCACAATACAGAAAATCTTTTACAACAAAAGTTGTAGCAAATTGTGCCCTTAACACAACGGTCTGTGACTATTTTGCTCCCAGATGCATGAATGAGCAGAATTTTTCAAAAATGTGGAAATTACAAGAGTGTTGAAAAAAAACGGTATCCGGAGCACAATACAGAAAAACTTTTACTACAAAAGTTGTAGCAAATTGTACCCTTAACACAATGGTCTGTAACTTTTTTGCTCCCAGATGCATGAATGAGCAGAATTTTTCAAAAATGTGGAAATTACAAGAGTGTTGAAAAAAAACGGTATCCGGGGCACAATACAGAAAAACTTTTACTACAAAAGTTGTAGCAAATTGTACCCTTAACACAATGGTCTGTAACTTTTTTGCTCCCAGATGCATGAATGAGCAGAATTTTTCAAAAATGTGGAAATTACAAGAGTGTTGAAAAAAAACGGTATCCGGGGCACAATACAGAAAAACTTTTACTACAAAAGTTGTAGCAAATTGTGCCCTTAACACAACGGTCTGTGACTATTTTGCTCCCAGATGCATGAATGAGCAGAATTTTTCAAAAATGTGGAAATTACAAGAGTGTTGAAAAAAAACGGTATCCGGGGCACAATACAGAAAAACTTTTACTACAAAAGTTGTAGCAAATTGTGCCCTTAACACAACGGTCTGTGACTATTTTGCTCCCAGATGCATCAATGAGCAGAATTTTTCAAAAATGTGGAAATTACAAGAGTGTTGAAAAAAAACGGTATCCGGGGCACAATACAGAAAATCTTTTACAACAAAAGTTGTAGCAAATTGTGCCCTTAACACAACGGTCTGTGACTATTTTGCTCCCAGATGCATGAATGAGCAGAATTTTTCAAAAATGTGGAAATTACAAGAGTGTTGAAAAAAAACGGTATCCGGGGCACAATACAGAAAAACTTTTACTACAAAAGTTGTAGCAAATTGTGCCCTTAACACAACGGTCTGTGACTATTTTGCTCCCAGATGCATCAATGAGCAGAATTTTTCAAAAATGTGGAAATTACAAGAGTGTTGAAAAAAAACGGTATCCGGAGCACAATACAGAAAAACTTTTACTACAAAAGTTGTAGCAAATTGTACCCTTAACACAATGGTCTGTAACTTTTTTGCTCCCAGATGCATCAATGAGCAGAATTTTTCAAAAATGTGGAAATTACAAGAGTGTTGAAAAAAAACGGTATCCGGGGCACAATACAGAAAATCTTTTACAACAAAAGTTGTAGCAAATTGTGCCCTTAACACAACGGTCTGTGACTATTTTGCTCCCAGATGCATCAATGAGCAGAATTTTTCAAAAATGTGGAAATTACAAGAGTGTTGAAAAAAAACGGTATCCGGAGTACAATACAGAAAAACTTTTACTACAAAAGTTGTAGCAAATTGTACCCTTAACACAATGGTCTGTAACTTTTTTGCTCCCAGATGCATCAATGAGCAGAATTTTTCAAAAATGTGGAAATTACAAGAGTGTTGAAAAAAAACGGTATCCGGGGCACAATACAGAAAATCTTTTACAACAAAAGTTGTAGCAAATTGTGCCCTTAACACAACGGTCTGTAACTATTTTGCTCCCAGATGCATCAATGAGCAGAATTTTTCAAAAATGTGGAAATTACAAGAGTGTTGAAAAAAAACGGTATCCGGAGCACAATACAGAAAAACTTTTACTACAAAAGTTGTAGCAAATTGTACCCTTAACACAATGGTCTGTAACTTTTTTGCTCCCAGATGCATCAATGAGCAGAATTTTTCAAAAATGTGGAAATTACAAGAGTGTTGAAAAAAAACGGTATCCGGAGCACAATACAGAAAAACTTTTACTACAAAAGTTGTAGCAAATTGTACCCTTAACACAATGGTCTGTAACTTTTTTGCTCCCAGATGCATGAATGAGCAGAATTTTTCAAAAATGTGGAAATTACAAGAGTGTTGAAAAAAAACGGTATCCGGGGCACAATACAGAAAAACTTTTACTACAAAAGTTGTAGCAAATTGTACCCTTAACACAATGGTCTGTAACTTTTTTGCTCCCAGATGCATCAATGAGCAGAATTTTTCAAAAATGTGGAAATTACAAGAGTGTTGAAAAAAAACGGTATCCGGGGCACAATACAGAAAATCTTTTACAACAAAAGTTGTAGCAAATTGTGCCCTTAACACAACGGTCTGTGACTATTTTGCTCCCAGATGCATGAATGAGCAGAATTTTTCAAAAATGTGGAAATTACAAGAGTGTTGAAAAAAAACGGTATCCGGAGCACAATACAGAAAAACTTTTACTACAAAAGTTGTAGCAAATTGTACCCTTAACACAATGGTCTATAACTTTTTTGCTCCCAGATGCATCAATGAGCAGAATTTTTCAAAAATGTGGAAATTACAAGAGTGTTGAAAAAAAACGGTATCCGGGGCACAATACAGAAAATCTTTTACAACAAAAGTTGTAGCAAATTGTGCCCTTAACACAACGGTCTGTGACTATTTTGCTCCCAGATGCATGAATGAGCAGAATTTTTCAAAAATGTGGAAATTACAAGAGTGTTGAAAAAAAACGGTATCCGGAGCACAATACAGAAAAACTTTTACTACAAAAGTTGTAGCAAATTGTACCCTTAACACAATGGTCTGTAACTTTTTTGCTCCCAGATGCATGAATGAGCAGAATTTTTCAAAAATGTGGAAATTACAAGAGTGTTGAAAAAAAACGGTATCCGGGGCACAATACAGAAAAACTTTTACTACAAAAGTTGTAGCAAATTGTACCCTTAACACAATGGTCTGTAACTTTTTTGCTCCCAGATGCATGAATGAGCAGAATTTTTCAAAAATGTGGAAATTACAAGAGTGTTGAAAAAAAACGGTATCCGGGGCACAATACAGAAAAACTTTTACTACAAAAGTTGTAGCAAATTGTGCCCTTAACACAACGGTCTGTGACTATTTTGCTCCCAGATGCATGAATGAGCAGAATTTTTCAAAAATGTGGAAATTACAAGAGTGTTGAAAAAAAACGGTATCCGGGGCACAATACAGAAAAACTTTTACTACAAAAGTTGTAGCAAATTGTGCCCTTAACACAACGGTCTGTGACTATTTTGCTCCCAGATGCATCAATGAGCAGAATTTTTCAAAAATGTGGAAATTACAAGAGTGTTGAAAAAAAACGGTATCCGGGGCACAATACAGAAAATCTTTTACAACAAAAGTTGTAGCAAATTGTGCCCTTAACACAACGGTCTGTGACTATTTTGCTCCCAGATGCATGAATGAGCAGAATTTTTCAAAAATGTGGAAATTACAAGAGTGTTGAAAAAAAACGGTATCCGGGGCACAATACAGAAAAACTTTTACTACAAAAGTTGTAGCAAATTGTGCCCTTAACACAACGGTCTGTGACTATTTTGCTCCCAGATGCATCAATGAGCAGAATTTTTCAAAAATGTGGAAATTACAAGAGTGTTGAAAAAAAACGGTATCCGGAGCACAATACAGAAAAACTTTTACTACAAAAGTTGTAGCAAATTGTACCCTTAACACAATGGTCTGTAACTTTTTTGCTCCCAGATGCATCAATGAGCAGAATTTTTCAAAAATGTGGAAATTACAAGAGTGTTGAAAAAAAACGGTATCCGGGGCACAATACAGAAAATCTTTTACAACAAAAGTTGTAGCAAATTGTGCCCTTAACACAACGGTCTGTGACTATTTTGCTCCCAGATGCATCAATGAGCAGAATTTTTCAAAAATGTGGAAATTACAAGAGTGTTGAAAAAAAACGGTATCCGGAGTACAATACAGAAAAACTTTTACTACAAAAGTTGTAGCAAATTGTACCCTTAACACAATGGTCTGTAACTTTTTTGCTCCCAGATGCATCAATGAGCAGAATTTTTCAAAAATGTGGAAATTACAAGAGTGTTGAAAAAAAACGGTATCCGGGGCACAATACAGAAAATCTTTTACAACAAAAGTTGTAGCAAATTGTGCCCTTAACACAACGGTCTGTAACTATTTTGCTCCCAGATGCATCAATGAGCAGAATTTTTCAAAAATGTGGAAATTACAAGAGTGTTGAAAAAAAACGGTATCCGGAGCACAATACAGAAAAACTTTTACTACAAAAGTTGTAGCAAATTGTACCCTTAACACAATGGTCTGTAACTTTTTTGCTCCCAGATGCATCAATGAGCAGAATTTTTCAAAAATGTGGAAATTACAAGAGTGTTGAAAAAAAACGGTATCCGGAGCACAATACAGAAAAACTTTTACTACAAAAGTTGTAGCAAATTGTACCCTTAACACAATGGTCTGTAACTTTTTTGCTCCCAGATGCATGAATGAGCAGAATTTTTCAAAAATGTGGAAATTACAAGAGTGTTGAAAAAAAACGGTATCCGGGGCACAATACAGAAAAACTTTTACTACAAAAGTTGTAGCAAATTGTACCCTTAACACAATGGTCTGTAACTTTTTTGCTCCCAGATGCATCAATGAGCAGAATTTTTCAAAAATGTGGAAATTACAAGAGTGTTGAAAAAAAACGGTATCCGGGGCACAATACAGAAAATCTTTTACAACAAAAGTTGTAGCAAATTATGCCCTTAACACAACGGTCTGTGACTATTTTGCTCCCAGATGCATGAATGAGCAGAATTTTTCAAAAATGTGGAAATTACAAGAGTGTTGAAAAAAAACGGTATCCGGGGCACAATACAGAAAAACTTTTACTACAAAAGTTGTAGCAAATTGTGCCCTTAACACAACGGTCTGTGACTATTTTGCTCCCAGATGCATCAATGAGCAGAATTTTTCAAAAATGTGGAAATTACAAGAGTGTTGAAAAAAAACGGTATCCGGAGCACAATACAGAAAAACTTTTACTACAAAAGTTGTAGCAAATTGTACCCTTAACACAATGGTCTGTAACTTTTTTGCTCCCAGATGCATCAATGAGCAGAATTTTTCAAAAATGTGGAAATTACAAGAGTGTTGAAAAAAAACGGTATCCGGAGCACAATACAGAAAAACTTTTACTACAAAAGTTGTAGCAAATTGTACCCTTAACACAATGGTCTGTAACTTTTTTGCTCCCAGATGCATCAATGAGCAGAATTTTTCAAAAATGTGGAAATTACAAGAGTGTTGAAAAAAAACGGTATCCGGGGCACAATACAGAAAATCTTTTACAACAAAAGTTGTAGCAAATTGTGCCCTTAACACAACGGTCTGTGACTATTTTGCTCCCAGATGCATGAATGAGCAGAATTTTTCAAAAATGTGGAAATTACAAGAGTGTTGAAAAAAAACGGTATCCGGGGCACAATACAGAAAAACTTTTACTACAAAAGTTGTAGCAAATTGTGCCCTTAACACAACGGTCTGTGACTATTTTGCTCCCAGATGCATCAATGAGCAGAATTTTTCAAAAATGTGGAAATTACAAGAGTGTTGAAAAAAAACGGTATCCGGGGCACAATACAGAAAATCTTTTACAACAAAAGTTGTAGCAAATTGTGCCCTTAACACAACGGTCTGTGACTATTTTGCTCCCAGATGCATGAATGAGCAGAATTTTTCAAAAATGTGGAAATTACAAGAGTGTTGAAAAAAAACGGTATCCGGGGCACAATACAGAAAAACTTTTACTACAAAAGTTGTAGCAAATTGTGCCCTTAACACAACGGTCTGTGACTATTTTGCTCCCAGATGCATCAATGAGCAGAATTTTTCAAAAATGTGGAAATTACAAGAGTGTTGAAAAAAAACGGTATCCGGAGCACAATACAGAAAAACTTTTACTACAAAAGTTGTAGCAAATTGTGCCCTTAACACAACGGTCTGTGACTATTTTGCTCCCAGATGCATCAATGAGCAGAATTTTTCAAAAATATGGAAATTACAAGAGTGTTGAAAAAAAACGGTATCCGGGGCACAATACAGAAAAACTTTTACTACAAAAGTTGTAGCAAATTGTGCCCTTAACACAACGGTCTGTGACTATTTTGCTCCCAGATGCATCAATGAGCAGAATTTTTCAAAAATGTGGAAATTACAAGAGTGTTGAAAAAAAACGGTATCCGGAGCACAATACAGAAAAACTTTTACTACAAAAGTTGTAGCAAATTGTACCCTTAACACAATGGTCTGTAACTTTTTTGCTCCCAGATGCATGAATGAGCAGAATTTTTCAAAAATGTGGAAATTACAAGAGTGTTGAAAAAAAACGGTATCCGGAGCACAATACAGAAAATCTTTTACAACAAAAGTTGTAGCAAATTGTGCCCTTAACACAACGGTCTGTGACTATTTTGCTCCCAGATGCATGAATGAGCAGAATTTTTCAAAAATGTGGAAATTACAAGAGTGTTGAAAAAAAACGGTATCCGGGGCACAATACAGAAAAACTTTTACTACAAAAGTTGTAGCAAATTGTGCCCTTAACACAACGGTCTGTGACTATTTTGCTCCCAGATGCATCAATGAGCAGAATTTTTCAAAAATGTGGAAATTACAAGAGTGTTGAAAAAAAACGGTATCCGGGGCACAATACAGAAAAACTTTTACTACAAAAGTTGTAGCAAATTGTGCCCTTAACACAACGGTCTGTGACTATTTTGCTCCCAGATGCATCAATGAGCAGAATTTTTCAAAAATGTGGAAATTACAAGAGTGTTGAAAAAAAACGGTATCCGGGGCACAATACAGAAAATCTTTTACAACAAAAGTTGTAGCAAATTGTGCCCTTAACACAACGGTCTGTGACTATTTTGCTCCCAGATGCATGAATGAGCAGAATTTTTCAAAAATGTGGAAATTACAAGAGTGTTGAAAAAAAACGGTATCCGGGGCACAATACAGAAAAACTTTTACTACAAAAGTTGTAGCAAATTGTGCCCTCAACACAACGGTCTGTGACTATTTTGCTCCCAGATGCATCAATGAGCAGAATTTTTCAAAAATGTGGAAATTACAAGAGTGTTGAAAAAAAACGGTATCCGGAGCACAATACAGAAAAACTTTTACTACAAAAGTTGTAGCAAATTGTACCCTTAACACAATGGTCTGTAACTTTTTTGCTCCCAGATGCATGAATGAGCAGAATTTTTCAAAAATGTGGAAATTACAAGAGTGTTGAAAAAAAACGGTATCCGGAGCACAATACAGAAAAACTTTTACTACAAAAGTTGTAGCAAATTGTACCCTTAACACAATGGTCTGTAACTTTTTTGCTCCCAGATGCATCAATGAGCAGAATTTTTCAAAAATGTGGAAATTACAAGAGTGTTGAAAAAAAAACGGTATCCGGGGCACAATACAGAAAATCTTTTACAACAAAAGTTGTAGCAAATTATGCCCTTAACACAACGGTCTGTGACTATTTTGCTCCCAGATGCATGAATGAGCAGAATTTTTCAAAAATGTGGAAATTACAAGAGTGTTGAAAAAAAACGGTATCCGGGGCACAATACAGAAAAACTTTTACTACAAAAGTTGTAGCAAATTGTGCCCTTAACACAACGGTCTGTGACTATTTTGCTCCCAGATGCATCAATGAGCAGAATTTTTCAAAAATGTGGAAATTACAAGAGTGTTGAAAAAAAACGGTATCCGGAGCACAATACAGAAAAACTTTTACTACAAAAGTTGTAGCAAATTGTACCCTTAACACAATGGTCTGTAACTTTTTTGCTCCCAGATGCATCAATGAGCAGAATTTTTCAAAAATATGGAAATTACAAGAGTGTTGAAAAAAAACGGTATCCGGAGCACAATACAGAAAAACTTTTACTACAAAAGTTGTAGCAAATTGTACCCTTAACACAATGGTCTGTAACTTTTTTGCTCCCAGATGCATGAATGAGCAGAATTTTTCAAAAATGTGGAAATTACAAGAGTGTTGAAAAAAAACGGTATCCGGGGCACAATACAGAAAAACTTTTACTACAAAAGTTGTAGCAAATTGTACCCTTAACACAATGGTCTGTAACTTTTTTGCTCCCAGATGCATCAATGAGCAGAATTTTTCAAAAATGTGGAAATTACAAGAGTGTTGAAAAAAAACGGTATCCGGGGCACAATACAGAAAATCTTTTACAACAAAAGTTGTAGCAAATTGTGCCCTTAACACAACGGTCTGTGACTATTTTGCTCCCAGATGCATGAATGAGCAGAATTTTTCAAAAATGTGGAAATTACAAGAGTGTTGAAAAAAAACGGTATCCGGGGCACAATACAGAAAAACTTTTACTACAAAAGTTGTAGCAAATTGTGCCCTTAACACAACGGTCTGTGACTATTTTGCTCCCAGATGCATCAATGAGCAGAATTTTTCAAAAATGTGGAAATTACAAGAGTGTTGAAAAAAAACGGTATCCGGAGCACAATACAGAAAAACTTTTACTACAAAAGTTGTAGCAAATTGTACCCTTAACACAATGGTCTGTAACTTTTTTGCTCCCAGATGCATGAATGAGCAGAATTTTTCAAAAATGTGGAAATTACAAGAGTGTTGAAAAAAAACGGTATCCGGGGCACAATACAGAAAAACTTTTACTACAAAAGTTGTAGCAAATTGTACCCTTAACACAATGGTCTGTAACTTTTTTGCTCCCAGATGCATCAATGAGCAGAATTTTTCAAAAATGTGGAAATTACAAGAGTGTTGAAAAAAAACGGTATCCGGGGCACAATACAGAAAATCTTTTACAACAAAAGTTGTAGCAAATTGTGCCCTTAACACAACGGTCTGTGACTATTTTGCTCCCAGATGCATGAATGAGCAGAATTTTTCAAAAATGTGGAAATTACAAGAGTGTTGAAAAAAAACGGTATCCGGGGCACAATACAGAAAAACTTTTACTACAAAAGTTGTAGCAAATTGTGCCCTTAACACAACGGTCTGTGACTATTTTGCTCCCAGATGCATCAATGAGCAGAATTTTTCAAAAATGTGGAAATTACAAGAGTGTTGAAAAAAAACGGTATCCGGAGCACAATACAGAAAATCTTTTACAACAAAAGTTGTAGCAAATTGTGCCCTTAACACAACGGTCTGTGACTATTTTGCTCCCAGATGCATGAATGAGCAGAATTTTTCAAAAATGTGGAAATTACAAGAGTGTTGAAAAAAAACGGTATCCGGGGCACAATACAGAAAAACTTTTACTACAAAAGTTGTAGCAAATTGTGCCCTTAACACAACGGTCTGTGACTATTTTGCTCCCAGATGCATCAATGAGCAGAATTTTTCAAAAATGTGGAAATTACAAGAGTGTTGAAAAAAAACGGTATCCGGGGCACAATACAGAAAAACTTTTACTACAAAAGTTGTAGCAAATTGTGCCCTTAACACAACGGTCTGTGACTATTTTGCTCCCAGATGCATCAATGAGCAGAATTTTTCAAAAATGTGGAAATTACAAGAGTGTTGAAAAAAAACGGTATCCGGGGCACAATACAGAAAATCTTTTACAACAAAAGTTGTAGCAAATTGTGCCCTTAACACAACGGTCTGTGACTATTTTGCTCCCAGATGCATGAATGAGCAGAATTTTTCAAAAATGTGGAAATTACAAGAGTGTTGAAAAAAAACGGTATCCGGGGCACAATACAGAAAAACTTTTACTACAAAAGTTGTAGCAAATTGTGCCCTTAACACAACGGTCTGTGACTATTTTGCTCCCAGATGCATCAATGAGCAGAATTTTTCAAAAATGTGGAAATTACAAGAGTGTTGAAAAAAAACGGTATCCGGAGCACAATACAGAAAAACTTTTACTACAAAAGTTGTAGCAAATTGTACCCTTAACACAATGGTCTGTAACTTTTTTGCTCCCAGATGCATCAATGAGCAGAATTTTTCAAAAATGTGGAAATTACAAGAGTGTTGAAAAAAAACGGTATCCGGGGCACAATACAGAAAATCTTTTACAACAAAAGTTGTAGCAAATTGTGCCCTTAACACAACGGTCTGTGACTATTTTGCTCCCAGATGCATGAATGAGCAGAATTTTTCAAAAATGTGGAAATTACAAGAGTGTTGAAAAAAAACGGTATCCGGGGCACAATACAGAAAAACTTTTACTACAAAAGTTGTAGCAAATTGTACCCTTAACACAATGGTCTGTAACTTTTTTGCTCCCAGATGCATCAATGAGCAGAATTTTTCAAAAATGTGGAAATTACAAGAGTGTTGAAAAAAAACGGTATCCGGGGCACAATACAGAAAATCTTTTACAACAAAAGTTGTAGCAAATTGTGCCCTTAACACAACGGTCTGTGACTATTTTGCTCCCAGATGCATGAATGAGCAGAATTTTTCAAAAATGTGGAAATTACAAGAGTGTTGAAAAAAAACGGTATCCGGGGCACAATACAGAAAAACTTTTACTACAAAAGTTGTAGCAAATTGTACCCTTAACACAATGGTCTGTAACTTTTTTGCTCCCAGATGCATCAATGAGCAGAATTTTTCAAAAATGTGGAAATTACAAGAGTGTTGAAAAAAAACGGTATCCGGGGCACAATACAGAAAATCTTTTACAACAAAAGTTGTAGCAAATTGTGCCCTTAACACAACGGTCTGTGACTATTTTGCTCCCAGATGCATGAATGAGCAGAATTTTTCAAAAATGTGGAAATTACAAGAGTGTTGAAAAAAAACGGTATCCGGGGCACAATACAGAAAAACTTTTACTACAAAAGTTGTAGCAAATTGTGCCCTTAACACAACGGTCTGTGACTATTTTGCTCCCAGATGCATCAATGAGCAGAATTTTTCAAAAATGTGGAAATTACAAGAGTGTTGAAAAAAAACGGTATCCGGAGCACAATACAGAAAAACTTTTACTACAAAAGTTGTAGCAAATTGTACCCTTAACACAATGGTCTGTAACTTTTTTGCTCCCAGATGCATCAATGAGCAGAATTTTTCAAAAATGTGGAAATTACAAGAGTGTTGAAAAAAAACGGTATCCGGAGCACAATACAGAAAAACTTTTACTACAAAAGTTGTAGCAAATTGTACCCTTAACACAATGGTCTGTAACTTTTTTGCTCCCAGATGCATGAATGAGCAGAATTTTTCAAAAATGTGGAAATTACAAGAGTGTTGAAAAAAAACGGTATCCGGGGCACAATACAGAAAAACTTTTACTACAAAAGTTGTAGCAAATTGTACCCTTAACACAATGGTCTGTAACTTTTTTGCTCCCAGATGCATCAATGAGCAGAATTTTTCAAAAATGTGGAAATTACAAGAGTGTTGAAAAAAAACGGTATCCGGGGCACAATACAGAAAATCTTTTACAACAAAAGTTGTAGCAAATTGTGCCCTTAACACAACGGTCTGTGACTATTTTGCTCCCAGATGCATGAATGAGCAGAATTTTTCAAAAATGTGGAAATTACAAGAGTGTTGAAAAAAAACGGTATCCGGGGCACAATACAGAAAAACTTTTACTACAAAAGTTGTAGCAAATTGTGCCCTTAACACAACGGTCTGTGACTATTTTGCTCCCAGATGCATCAATGAGCAGAATTTTTCAAAAATGTGGAAATTACAAGAGTGTTGAAAAAAAACGGTATCCGGAGCACAATACAGAAAATCTTTTACAACAAAAGTTGTAGCAAATTGTGCCCTTAACACAACGGTCTGTGACTATTTTGCTCCCAGATGCATGAATGAGCAGAATTTTTCAAAAATGTGGAAATTACAAGAGTGTTGAAAAAAAACGGTATCCGGGGCACAATACAGAAAAACTTTTACTACAAAAGTTGTAGCAAATTGTGCCCTTAACACAACGGTCTGTGACTATTTTGCTCCCAGATGCATCAATGAGCAGAATTTTTCAAAAATGTGGAAATTACAAGAGTGTTGAAAAAAAACGGTATCCGGGGCACAATACAGAAAAACTTTTACTACAAAAGTTGTAGCAAATTGTGCCCTTAACACAACGGTCTGTGACTATTTTGCTCCCAGATGCATCAATGAGCAGAATTTTTCAAAAATGTGGAAATTACAAGAGTGTTGAAAAAAAACGGTATCCGGGGCACAATACAGAAAATCTTTTACAACAAAAGTTGTAGCAAATTGTGCCCTTAACACAACGGTCTGTGACTATTTTGCTCCCAGATGCATGAATGAGCAGAATTTTTCAAAAATGTGGAAATTACAAGAGTGTTGAAAAAAAACGGTATCCGGGGCACAATACAGAAAAACTTTTACTACAAAAGTTGTAGCAAATTGTGCCCTTAACACAACGGTCTGTGACTATTTTGCTCCCAGATGCATCAATGAGCAGAATTTTTCAAAAATGTGGAAATTACAAGAGTGTTGAAAAAAAACGGTATCCGGAGCACAATACAGAAAAACTTTTACTACAAAAGTTGTAGCAAATTGTACCCTTAACACAATGGTCTGTAACTTTTTTGCTCCCAGATGCATCAATGAGCAGAATTTTTCAAAAATGTGGAAATTACAAGAGTGTTGAAAAAAAACGGTATCCGGAGCACAATACAGAAAAACTTTTACTACAAAAGTTGTAGCAAATTGTACCCTTAACACAATGGTCTGTAACTTTTTTGCTCCCAGATGCATGAATGAGCAGAATTTTTCAAAAATGTGGAAATTACAAGAGTGTTGAAAAAAAACGGTATCCGGGGCACAATACAGAAAAACTTTTACTACAAAAGTTGTAGCAAATTGTACCCTTAACACAATGGTCTGTAACTTTTTTGCTCCCAGATGCATCAATGAGCAGAATTTTTCAAAAATGTGGAAATTACAAGAGTGTTGAAAAAAAACGGTATCCGGGGCACAATACAGAAAATCTTTTACAACAAAAGTTGTAGCAAATTGTGCCCTTAACACAACGGTCTGTGACTATTTTGCTCCCAGATGCATGAATGAGCAGAATTTTTCAAAAATGTGGAAATTACAAGAGTGTTGAAAAAAAACGGTATCCGGGGCACAATACAGAAAAACTTTTACTACAAAAGTTGTAGCAAATTGTGCCCTTAACACAACGGTCTGTGACTATTTTGCTCCCAGATGCATCAATGAGCAGAATTTTTCAAAAATGTGGAAATTACAAGAGTGTTGAAAAAAAACGGTATCCGGAGCACAATACAGAAAATCTTTTACAACAAAAGTTGTAGCAAATTGTGCCCTTAACACAACGGTCTGTGACTATTTTGCTCCCAGATGCATGAATGAGCAGAATTTTTCAAAAATGTGGAAATTACAAGAGTGTTGAAAAAAAACGGTATCCGGGGCACAATACAGAAAAACTTTTACTACAAAAGTTGTAGCAAATTGTGCCCTTAACACAACGGTCTGTGACTATTTTGCTCCCAGATGCATCAATGAGCAGAATTTTTCAAAAATGTGGAAATTACAAGAGTGTTGAAAAAAAACGGTATCCGGGGCACAATACAGAAAAACTTTTACTACAAAAGTTGTAGCAAATTGTGCCCTTAACACAACGGTCTGTGACTATTTTGCTCCCAGATGCATCAATGAGCAGAATTTTTCAAAAATGTGGAAATTACAAGAGTGTTGAAAAAAAACGGTATCCGGGGCACAATACAGAAAATCTTTTACAACAAAAGTTGTAGCAAATTGTGCCCTTAACACAACGGTCTGTGACTATTTTGCTCCCAGATGCATGAATGAGCAGAATTTTTCAAAAATGTGGAAATTACAAGAGTGTTGAAAAAAAACGGTATCCGGGGCACAATACAGAAAAACTTTTACTACAAAAGTTGTAGCAAATTGTGCCCTTAACACAACGGTCTGTGACTATTTTGCTCCCAGATGCATCAATGAGCAGAATTTTTCAAAAATGTGGAAATTACAAGAGTGTTGAAAAAAAACGGTATCCGGAGCACAATACAGAAAAACTTTTACTACAAAAGTTGTAGCAAATTGTACCCTTAACACAATGGTCTGTAACTTTTTTGCTCCCAGATGCATCAATGAGCAGAATTTTTCAAAAATGTGGAAATTACAAGAGTGTTGAAAAAAAACGGTATCCGGGGCACAATACAGAAAATCTTTTACAACAAAAGTTGTAGCAAATTGTGCCCTTAACACAACGGTCTGTGACTATTTTGCTCCCAGATGCATGAATGAGCAGAATTTTTCAAAAATGTGGAAATTACAAGAGTGTTGAAAAAAAACGGTATCCGGGGCACAATACAGAAAAACTTTTACTACAAAAGTTGTAGCAAATTGTGCCCTTAACACAACGGTCTGTGACTATTTTGCTCCCAGATGCATCAATGAGCAGAATTTTTCAAAAATGTGGAAATTACAAGAGTGTTGAAAAAAAACGGTATCCGGAGCACAATACAGAAAAACTTTTACTACAAAAGTTGTAGCAAATTGTACCCTTAACACAATGGTCTGTAACTTTTTTGCTCCCAGATGCATCAATGAGCAGAATTTTTCAAAAATGTGGAAATTACAAGAGTGTTGAAAAAAAACGGTATCCGGGGCACAATACAGAAAATCTTTTACAACAAAAGTTGTAGCAAATTGTGCCCTTAACACAACGGTCTGTGACTATTTTGCTCCCAGATGCATGAATGAGCAGAATTTTTCAAAAATGTGGAAATTACAAGAGTGTTGAAAAAAAACGGTATCCGGGGCACAATACAGAAAAACTTTTACTACAAAAGTTGTAGCAAATTGTACCCTTAACACAATGGTCTGTAACTTTTTTGCTCCCAGATGCATCAATGAGCAGAATTTTTCAAAAATGTGGAAATTACAAGAGTGTTGAAAAAAAACGGTATCCGGGGCACAATACAGAAAATCTTTTACAACAAAAGTTGTAGCAAATTGTGCCCTTAACACAACGGTCTGTGACTATTTTGCTCCCAGATGCATGAATGAGCAGAATTTTTCAAAAATGTGGAAATTACAAGAGTGTTGAAAAAAAACGGTATCCGGGGCACAATACAGAAAAACTTTTACTACAAAAGTTGTAGCAAATTGTGCCCTTAACACAACGGTCTGTGACTATTTTGCTCCCAGATGCATCAATGAGCAGAATTTTTCAAAAATGTGGAAATTACAAGAGTGTTGAAAAAAAACGGTATCCGGAGCACAATACAGAAAAACTTTTACTACAAAAGTTGTAGCAAATTGTACCCTTAACACAAAGGTCTGTAACTTTTTTGCTCCCAGATGCATCAATGAGCAGAATTTTTCAAAAATGTGGAAATTACAAGAGTGTTGAAAAAAAACGGTATCCGGAGCACAATACAGAAAAACTTTTACTACAAAAGTTGTAGCAGATTGTACCCTTAACACAACGGTCTGTAACTTTTTTGCTCCCAGATGCATCAATGAGCAGAATTTTTCAAAAATGTGGAAATTACAAGAGTGTTGAAAAAAAACGGTATCCGGGGCACAATACAGAAAATCTTTTACTACAAAAGTTGTAGCAGATTGTACCCTTAACACAACGGTCTGTAACTTTTTTGCTCCCAGATGCATCAATGAGCAGAATTTTTCAAAAATGTGGAAATTACAAGAGTGTTGAAAAAAAACGGTATCCGGGGCACAATACAGAAAATCTTTTACAACAAAAGTTGTAGCAAATTGTGCCCTTAACACAACGGTCTGTAACTATTTTGCTCCCAGATGCATCAATGAGCAGAATTTTTCAAAAATGTGGAAATTACAAGAGTGTTGAAAAAAAACGGTATCCGGGGCACAATACAGAAAATCTTTTACAACAAAAGTTGTAGCAAATTGTGCCCTTAACACAACGGTCTGTAACTATTTTGCTCCCAGATGCATCAATGAGCAGAATTTTTCAAAAATGTGGAAATTACAAGAGTGTTGAAAAAAAACGGTATCTGGAGCACAATACAGAAAAACTTTTACTACAAAAGTTGTAGCAGATTGTACCCTTAACACAACGGTCTGTAACTTTTTTGCTCCCAGATGCATCAATGAGCAGAATTTTTCAAAAATGTGGAAATTACAAGAGTGTTGAAAAAAAACGGTATCCGGGGCACAATACAGAAAATCTTTTACTACAAAAGTTGTAGCAGATTGTACCCTTAACACAACGGTCTGTAACTTTTTTGCTCCCAGATGCATCAATGAGCAGAATTTTTCAAAAATGTGGAAATTACAAGAGTGTTGAAAAAAAACGGTTTCCGGGGCACAATACAGAAAATCTTTTACAACAAAAGTTGTAGCAAATTGTGCCCTTAACACAACGGTCTGTAACTATTTTGCTCCCAGATGCATCAATGAGCAGAATTTTTCAAAAATGTGGAAATTACAAGAGTGTTGAAAAAAAACGGTATCCGGGGCACAATACAGAAAATCTTTTACAACAAAAGTTGTAGCAAATTGTGCCCTTAACACAACGGTCTGTAACTATTTTGCTCCCAGATGCATCAATGAGCAGAATTTTTCAAAAATGTGGAAATTACAAGAGTGTTGAAAAAAAACGGTATCTGGAGCACAATACAGAAAAACTTTTACTACAAAAGTTGTAGCAGATTGTACCCTTAACACAACGGTCTGTAACTTTTTTGCTCCCAGATGCATCAATGAGCAGAATTTTTCAAAAATGTGGAAATTACAAGAGTGTTGAAAAAAAACGGTATCCGGGGCACAATACAGAAAATCTTTTACAACAAAAGTTGTAGCAAATTGTGCCCTTAACACAACGGTCTGTAACTATTTTGCTCCCAGATGCATCAATGAGCAGAATTTTTCAAAAATGTGGAAATTACAAGAGTGTTGAAAAAAAACGGTTTCCGGAGCACAATACAGAAAATCTTTTACAACAAAAGTTGTAGCAAATTGTGCCCTTAACACAACGGTCTGTAACTATTTTGCTCCCAGATGCATCAATGAGCAGAATTTTTCAAAAATGTGGAAATTACAAGAGTGTTGAAAAAAAACGGTATCTGGAGCACAATACAGAAAAACTTTTACTACAAAAGTTGTAGCAGATTGTACCCTTAACACAACGGTCTGTAACTTTTTTGCTCCCAGATGCATCAATGAGCAGAATTTTTCAAAAATGTGGAAATTACAAGAGTGTTGAAAAAAAACGGTATCCGGGGCACAATACAGAAAATCTTTTACAACAAAAGTTGTAGCAAATTGTGCCCTTAACACAACGGTCTGTAACTATTTTGCTCCCAGATGCATCAATGAGCAGAATTTTTCAAAAATGTGGAAATTACAAGAGTGTTGAAAAAAAACGGTTTCCGGAGCACAATACAGAAAATCTTTTACAACAAAAGTTGTAGCAAATTGTGCCCTTAACACAACGGTCTGTAACTATTTTGCTCCCAGATGCATCAATGAGCAGAATTTTTCAAAAATGTGGAAATTACAAGAGTGTTGAAAAAAAACGGTATCTGGAGCACAATACAGAAAAACTTTTACTACAAAAGTTGTAGCAGATTGTACCCTTAACACAACGGTCTGTAACTTTTTTGCTCCCAGATGCATCAATGAGCAGAATTTTTCAAAAATGTGGAAATTACAAGAGTGTTGAAAAAAAACGGTATCCGGGGCACAATACAGAAAATCTTTTACAACAAAAGTTGTAGCAAATTGTGCCCTTAACACAACGGTCTGTAACTATTTTGCTCCCAGATGCATCAATGAGCAGAATTTTTCAAAAATGTGGAAATTACAAGAGTGTTGAAAAAAAACGGTATCCGGGGCACAATACAGAAAATCTTTTACAACAAAAGTTGTAGCAAATTGTGCCCTTAACACAACGGTCTGTAACTATTTTGCTCCCAGATGCATCAATGAGCAGAATTTTTCAAAAATGTGGAAATTACAAGAGTGTTGAAAAAAAACGGTATCTGGAGCACAATACAGAAAAACTTTTACTACAAAAGTTGTAGCAGATTGTACCCTTAACACAACGGTCTGTAACTTTTTTGCTCCCAGATGCATCAATGAGCAGAATTTTTCAAAAATGTGGAAATTACAAGAGTGTTGAAAAAAAACGGTATCCGGGGCACAATACAGAAAATCTTTTACAACAAAAGTTGTAGCAAATTGTGCCCTTAACACAACGGTCTGTAACTATTTTGCTCCCAGATGCATCAATGAGCAGAATTTTTCAAAAATGTGGAAATTACAAGAGTGTTGAAAAAAAACGGTATCCGGGGCACAATACAGAAAATCTTTTACAACAAAAGTTGTAGCAAATTGTGCCCTTAACACAACGGTCTGTAACTATTTTGCTCCCAGATGCATCAATGAGCAGAATTTTTCAAAAATGTGGAAATTACAAGAGTGTTGAAAAAAAACGGTATCTGGAGCACAATACAGAAAAACTTTTACTACAAAAGTTGTAGCAGATTGTACCCTTAACACAACGGTCTGTAACTTTTTTGCTCCCAGATGCATCAATGAGCAGAATTTTTCAAAAATGTGGAAATTACAAGAGTGTTGAAAAAAAACGGTATCCGGGGCACAATACAGAAAATCTTTTACTACAAAAGTTGTAGCAGATTGTACCCTTAACACAACGGTCTGTAACTTTTTTGCTCCCAGATGCATCAATGAGCAGAATTTTTCAAAAATGTGGAAATTACAAGAGTGTTGAAAAAAAACGGTATCCGGGGCACAATACAGAAAATCTTTTACAACAAAAGTTGTAGCAAATTGTGCCCTTAACACAACGGTCTGTAACTATTTTGCTCCCAGATGCATCAATGAGCAGAATTTTTCAAAAATGTGGAAATTACAAGAGTGTTGAAAAAAAACGGTATCCGGGGCACAATACAGAAAATCTTTTACAACAAAAGTTGTAGCAAATTGTGCCCTTAACACAACGGTCTGTAACTATTTTGCTCCCAGATGCATCAATGAGCAGAATTTTTCAAAAATGTGGAAATTACAAGAGTGTTGAAAAAAAACGGTATCTGGAGCACAATACAGAAAAACTTTTACTACAAAAGTTGTAGCAGATTGTACCCTTAACACAACGGTCTGTAACTTTTTTGCTCCCAGATGCATCAATGAGCAGAATTTTTCAAAAATGTGGAAATTACAAGAGTGTTGAAAAAAAACGGTATCCGGGGCACAATACAGAAAATCTTTTACTACAAAAGTTGTAGCAGATTGTACCCTTAACACAACGGTCTGTAACTTTTTTGCTCCCAGATGCATCAATGAGCAGAATTTTTCAAAAATGTGGAAATTACAAGAGTGTTGAAAAAAAACGGTATCCGGGGCACAATACAGAAAATCTTTTACAACAAAAGTTGTAGCAAATTGTGCCCTTAACACAACGGTCTGTAACTATTTTGCTCCCAGATGCATCAATGAGCAGAATTTTTCAAAAATGTGGAAATTACAAGAGTGTTGAAAAAAAACGGTATCCGGGGCACAATACAGAAAATCTTTTACAACAAAAGTTGTAGCAAATTGTGCCCTTAACACAACGGTCTGTAACTATTTTGCTCCCAGATGCATCAATGAGCAGAATTTTTCAAAAATGTGGAAATTACAAGAGTGTTGAAAAAAAACGGTATCTGGAGCACAATACAGAAAAACTTTTACTACAAAAGTTGTAGCAGATTGTACCCTTAACACAACGGTCTGTAACTTTTTTGCTCCCAGATGCATCAATGAGCAGAATTTTTCAAAAATGTGGAAATTACAAGAGTGTTGAAAAAAAACGGTATCCGGGGCACAATACAGAAAATCTTTTACAACAAAAGTTGTAGCAAATTGTGCCCTTAACACAACGGTCTGTAACTATTTTGCTCCCAGATGCATCAATGAGCAGAATTTTTCAAAAATGTGGAAATTACAAGAGTGTTGAAAAAAAACGGTATCTGGAGCACAATACAGAAAAACTTTTACTACAAAAGTTGTAGCAGATTGTACCCTTAACACAACGGTCTGTAACTTTTTTGCTCCCAGATGCATCAATGAGCAGAATTTTTCAAAAATGTGGAAATTACAAGAGTGTTGAAAAAAAACGGTATCCGGGGCACAATACAGAAAATCTTTTACAACAAAAGTTGTAGCAAATTGTGCCCTTAACACAACGGTCTGTAACTATTTTGCTCCCAGATGCATCAATGAGCAGAATTTTTCAAAAATGTGGAAATTACAAGAGTGTTGAAAAAAAACGGTATCCGGGGCACAATACAGAAAATCTTTTACAACAAAAGTTGTAGCAAATTGTGCCCTTAACACAACGGTCTGTAACTATTTTGCTCCCAGATGCATCAATGAGCAGAATTTTTCAAAAATGTGGAAATTACAAGAGTGTTGAAAAAAAACGGTATCTGGAGCACAATACAGAAAAACTTTTACTACAAAAGTTGTAGCAGATTGTACCCTTAACACAACGGTCTGTAACTTTTTTGCTCCCAGATGCATCAATGAGCAGAATTTTTCAAAAATGTGGAAATTACAAGAGTGTTGAAAAAAAACGGTATCCGGGGCACAATACAGAAAATCTTTTACAACAAAAGTTGTAGCAAATTGTGCCCTTAACACAACGGTCTGTAACTATTTTGCTCCCAGATGCATCAATGAGCAGAATTTTTCAAAAATGTGGAAATTACAAGAGTGTTGAAAAAAAACGGTATCCGGGGCACAATACAGAAAATCTTTTACAACAAAAGTTGTAGCAAATTGTGCCCTTAACACAACGGTCTGTAACTATTTTGCTCCCAGATGCATCAATGAGCAGAATTTTTCAAAAATGTGGAAATTACAAGAGTGTTGAAAAAAAACGGTATCTGGAGCACAATACAGAAAAACTTTTACTACAAAAGTTGTAGCAGATTGTACCCTTAACACAACGGTCTGTAACTTTTTTGCTCCCAGATGCATCAATGAGCAGAATTTTTCAAAAATGTGGAAATTACAAGAGTGTTGAAAAAAAACGGTATCCGGGGCACAATACAGAAAATCTTTTACAACAAAAGTTGTAGCAAATTGTGCCCTTAACACAACGGTCTGTAACTATTTTGCTCCCAGATGCATCAATGAGCAGAATTTTTCAAAAATGTGGAAATTACAAGAGTGTTGAAAAAAAACGGTTTCCGGAGCACAATACAGAAAATCTTTTACAACAAAAGTTGTAGCAAATTGTGCCCTTAACACAACGGTCTGTAACTATTTTGCTCCCAGATGCATCAATGAGCAGAATTTTTCAAAAATGTGGAAATTACAAGAGTGTTGAAAAAAAACGGTATCCGGGGCACAATACAGAAAATCTTTTACAACAAAAGTTGTAGCAAATTGTGCCCTTAACACAACGGTCTGTAACTATTTTGCTCCCAGATGCATCAATGAGCAGAATTTTTCAAAAATGTGGAAATTACAAGAGTGTTGAAAAAAAACGGTATCCGGGGCACAATACAGAAAATCTTTTACAACAAAAGTTGTAGCAAATTGTGCCCTTAACACAACGGTCTGTAACTATTTTGCTCCCAGATGCATCAATGAGCAGAATTTTTCAAAAATGTGGAAATTACAAGAGTGTTGAAAAAAAACGGTATCTGGAGCACAATACAGAAAAACTTTTACTACAAAAGTTGTAGCAGATTGTACCCTTAACACAACGGTCTGTAACTTTTTTGCTCCCAGATGCATCAATGAGCAGAATTTTTCAAAAATGTGGAAATTACAAGAGTGTTGAAAAAAAACGGTATCCGGGGCACAATACAGAAAATCTTTTACAACAAAAGTTGTAGCAAATTGTGCCCTTAACACAACGGTCTGTAACTATTTTGCTCCCAGATGCATCAATGAGCAGAATTTTTCAAAAATGTGGAAATTACAAGAGTGTTGAAAAAAAACGGTTTCCGGAGCACAATACAGAAAATCTTTTACAACAAAAGTTGTAGCAAATTGTGCCCTTAACACAACGGTCTGTAACTATTTTGCTCCCAGATGCATCAATGAGCAGAATTTTTCAAAAATGTGGAAATTACAAGAGTGTTGAAAAAAAACGGTATCCGGGGCACAATACAGAAAATCTTTTACAACAAAAGTTGTAGCAAATTGTGCCCTTAACACAACGGTCTGTGACTATTTTGCTCCCAGATGCATGAATGAGCAGAATTTTTCAAAAATGTGGAAATTACAAGAGTGTTGAAAAAAAACGGTATCCGGGGCACAATACAGAAAAACTTTTACTACAAAAGTTGTAGCAAATTGTACCCTTAACACAATGGTCTGTAACTTTTTTGCTCCCAGATGCATCAATGAGCAGAATTTTTCAAAAATGTGGAAATTACAAGAGTGTTGAAAAAAAACGGTATCCGGGGCACAATACAGAAAATCTTTTACAACAAAAGTTGTAGCAAATTGTGCCCTTAACACAACGGTCTGTGACTATTTTGCTCCCAGATGCATGAATGAGCAGAATTTTTCAAAAATGTGGAAATTACAAGAGTGTTGAAAAAAAACGGTATCCGGGGCACAATACAGAAAAACTTTTACTACAAAAGTTGTAGCAAATTGTGCCCTTAACACAACGGTCTGTGACTATTTTGCTCCCAGATGCATCAATGAGCAGAATTTTTCAAAAATGTGGAAATTACAAGAGTGTTGAAAAAAAACGGTTTCCGGAGCACAATACAGAAAATCTTTTACAACAAAAGTTGTAGCAAATTGTGCCCTTAACACAACGGTCTGTAACTATTTTGCTCCCAGATGCATCAATGAGCAGAATTTTTCAAAAATGTGGAAATTACAAGAGTGTTGAAAAAAAACGGTATCCGGGGCACAATACAGAAAATCTTTTACAACAAAAGTTGTAGCAAATTGTGCCCTTAACACAACGGTCTGTGACTATTTTGCTCCCAGATGCATGAATGAGCAGAATTTTTCAAAAATGTGGAAATTACAAGAGTGTTGAAAAAAAACGGTATCCGGGGCACAATACAGAAAAACTTTTACTACAAAAGTTGTAGCAAATTGTACCCTTAACACAATGGTCTGTAACTTTTTTGCTCCCAGATGCATCAATGAGCAGAATTTTTCAAAAATGTGGAAATTACAAGAGTGTTGAAAAAAAACGGTATCCGGGGCACAATACAGAAAATCTTTTACAACAAAAGTTGTAGCAAATTGTGCCCTTAACACAACGGTCTGTGACTATTTTGCTCCCAGATGCATGAATGAGCAGAATTTTTCAAAAATGTGGAAATTACAAGAGTGTTGAAAAAAAACGGTATCCGGGGCACAATACAGAAAAACTTTTACTACAAAAGTTGTAGCAAATTGTGCCCTTAACACAACGGTCTGTGACTATTTTGCTCCCAGATGCATCAATGAGCAGAATTTTTCAAAAATGTGGAAATTACAAGAGTGTTGAAAAAAAACGGTATCCGGAGCACAATACAGAAAAACTTTTACTACAAAAGTTGTAGCAAATTGTACCCTTAACACAAAGGTCTGTAACTTTTTTGCTCCCAGATGCATCAATGAGCAGAATTTTTCAAAAATGTGGAAATTACAAGAGTGTTGAAAAAAAACGGTATCCGGAGCACAATACAGAAAAACTTTTACTACAAAAGTTGTAGCAGATTGTACCCTTAACACAACGGTCTGTAACTTTTTTGCTCCCAGATGCATCAATGAGCAGAATTTTTCAAAAATGTGGAAATTACAAGAGTGTTGAAAAAAAACGGTATCCGGGGCACAATACAGAAAATCTTTTACTACAAAAGTTGTAGCAGATTGTACCCTTAACACAACGGTCTGTAACTTTTTTGCTCCCAGATGCATCAATGAGCAGAATTTTTCAAAAATGTGGAAATTACAAGAGTGTTGAAAAAAAACGGTATCCGGGGCACAATACAGAAAATCTTTTACAACAAAAGTTGTAGCAAATTGTGCCCTTAACACAACGGTCTGTAACTATTTTGCTCCCAGATGCATCAATGAGCAGAATTTTTCAAAAATGTGGAAATTACAAGAGTGTTGAAAAAAAACGGTATCCGGGGCACAATACAGAAAATCTTTTACAACAAAAGTTGTAGCAAATTGTGCCCTTAACACAACGGTCTGTAACTATTTTGCTCCCAGATGCATCAATGAGCAGAATTTTTCAAAAATGTGGAAATTACAAGAGTGTTGAAAAAAAACGGTTTCCGGAGCACAATACAGAAAATCTTTTACAACAAAAGTTGTAGCAAATTGTGCCCTTAACACAACGGTCTGTAACTATTTTGCTCCCAGATGCATCAATGAGCAGAATTTTTCAAAAATGTGGAAATTACAAGAGTGTTGAAAAAAAACGGTATCCGGGGCACAATACAGAAAATCTTTTACAACAAAAGTTGTAGCAAATTGTGCCCTTAACACAACGGTCTGTAACTATTTTGCTCCCAGATGCATCAATGAGCAGAGTTTTTCAAAAATGTGGAAATTACAAGAGTGTTGAAAAAAAACGGTATCCGGAGCACAATACAGAAAAACTTTTACTACAAAAGTTGTAGCAGATTGTACCCTTAACACAACGGTCTGTAACTTTTTTGCTCCCAGATGCATCAATGAGCAGAATTTTTCAAAAATGTGGAAATTACAAGAGTGTTGAAAAAAAACGGTATCCGGGGCACAATACAGAAAATCTTTTACAACAAAAGTTGTAGCAAATTGTGCCCTTAACACAACGGTCTGTAACTATTTTGCTCCCAGATGCATCAATGAGCAGAATTTTTCAAAAATGTGGAAATTACAAGAGTGTTGAAAAAAAACGGTATCCGGAGCACAATACAGAAAATCTTTTACAACAAAAGTTGTAGCAAATTGTGCCCTTAACACAACGGTCTGAACTATTTTGCTCCCAGATGCATCAATGAGCAGAATTTTTCAAAAATGTGGAAATTACAAGAGTGTTGAAAAAAAACGGTATCCGGAGCACAATACAGAAAATCTTTTACAACAAAAGTTGTAGCAAATTGTGCCCTTAACACAACGGTCTGTAACTATTTTGCTCCCAGATGCATCAATGAGCAGAATTTTTCAAAAATGTGGAAATTACAAGAGTGTTGAAAAAAAACGGTATCCGGAGCACAATACAGAAAATCTTTTACAACAAAAGTTGTAGCAAATTGTGCCCTTAACACAACGGTCTGTAACTATTTTGCTCCCAGATGCATCAATGAGCAGAATTTTTCAAAAATGTGGAAATTACAAGAGTGTTGAAAAAAAACGGTATCGGGGGCACAATACAGAAAATCTTTTACAACAAAAGTTGTAGCAAATTGTGCCCTTAACACAACGGTCTGTAACTATTTTGCTCCCAGATGCATCAATGAGCAGAATTTTTCAAAAATGTGGAAATTACAAGAGTGTTGAAAAAAAACGGTATCCGGGGCAGAATACAGAAAATCTTTTACAACAAAAGTTGTAGTAAATTGTGCCCTTAACACAACGGTCTGTAACTATTTTGCTCCCAGATGCATCAATGAGCAGAATTTTTCAAAAATGTGGAAATTACAAGAGTGTTGAAAAAAAACGGTATCCGGGGCAGAATACAGAAAATCTTTTACAACAAAAGTTGTAGCAAATTGTGCCCTTAACACAACGGTCTGTAACTATTTTGCTCCCAGATGCATCTATGAGCAGAATTTTTCAAAAATGTGGAAATTACAAGAGTGTTGAAAAAAACGGTATCCGGAGCACAATACAGAAAAACTTTTACTACAAAAGTTGTAGCAGATTGTACCCTTAACACAATGGTCTGTAACTTTTTTGCTCCCAGATGCATCAATGAGCAGAATTTTTCAAAAATGTGGAAATTACAAGAGTGTTGAAAAAAAACGGTATCCGGGGCACAATACAGAAAATCTTTTACAACAAAAGTTGTAGCAAATTGTGCCCTTAACACAACGGTCTGTAACTATTTTGCTCCCAGATGCATCAATGAGCAGAATTTTTCAAAAATGTGGAAATTACAAGAGTGTTGAAAAAAAACGGTATCCGGAGCACAATACAGAAAATCTTTTACAACAAAAGTTGTAGCAAATTGTGCCCTTAACACAACGGTCTGTAACTATTTTGCTCCCAGATGCATCAATGAGCAGAATTTTTCAAAAATGTGGAAATTACAAGAGTGTTGAAAAAAAACGGTATCCGGGGCACAATACAGAAAATCTTTTACAACAAAAGTTGTAGCAAATTGTGCCCTTAACACAACGGTCTGAACTATTTTGCTCCCACATGCATCAATGAGCAGAATTTTTCAAAAATGTGGAAATTACAAGAGTGTTGAAAAAAAACGGTATCCGGAGCACAATACAGAAAATCTTTTACAACAAAAGTTGTAGCAAATTGTGCCCTTAACACAACGGTCTGTAACTATTTTGCTCCCAGATGCATCAATGAGCAGAATTTTTCAAAAATGTGGAAATTACAAGAGTGTTGAAAAAAAACGGTATCCGGGGCACAATACAGAAAATCTTTTACAACAAAAGTTGTAGCAAATTGTGCCCTTAACACAACGGTCTGAACTATTTTGCTCCCACATGCATCAATGAGCAGAATTTTTCAAAAATGTGGAAATTACAAGAGTGTTGAAAAAAAACGGTATCCGGAGCACAATACAGAAAATCTTTTACAACAAAAGTTGTAGCAAATTGTGCCCTTAACACAACGGTCTGTAACTATTTTGCTCCCAGATGCATCAATGAGCAGAATTTTTCAAAAATGTGGAAATTACAAGAGTGTTGAAAAAAAACGGTATCCGGAGCACAATACAGAAAATCTTTTACAACAAAAGTTGTAGCAAATTGTGCCCTTAACACAACGGTCTGTAACTATTTTGCTCCCAGATGCATCAATGAGCAGAATTTTTCAAAAATGTGGAAATTACAAGAGTGTTGAAAAAAAACGGTATCCGGAGCACAATACAGAAAATCTTTTACAACAAAAGTTGTAGCAAATTGTGCCCTTAACACAACGGTCTGTAACTATTTTGCTCCCAGATGCATCAATGAGCAGAATTTTTCAAAAATGTGGAAATTACAAGAGTGTTGAAAAAAAACGGTATCCGGAGCACAATACAGAAAATCTTTTACAACAAAAGTTGTAGCAAATTGTGCCCTTAACACAACGGTCTGTAACTATTTTGCTCCCAGATGCATCAATGAGCAGAATTTTTCAAAAATGTGGAAATTACAAGAGTGTTGAAAAAAAACGGTATCGGGGGCACAATACAGAAAATCTTTTACAACAAAAGTTGTAGCAAATTGTGCCCTTAACACAACGGTCTGTAACTATTTTGCTCCCAGATGCATCAATGAGCAGAATTTTTCAAAAATGTGGAAATTACAAGAGTGTTGAAAAAAAACGGTATCCGGGGCAGAATACAGAAAATCTTTTACAACAAAAGTTGTAGTAAATTGTGCCCTTAACACAACGGTCTGTAACTATTTTGCTCCCAGATGCATCAATGAGCAGAATTTTTCAAAAATGTGGAAATTACAAGAGTGTTGAAAAAAAACGGTATCCGGGGCAGAATACAGAAAATCTTTTACAACAAAAGTTGTAGCAAATTGTGCCCTTAACACAACGGTCTGTAACTATTTTGCTCCCAGATGCATCAATGAGCAGAATTTTTCAAAAATGTGGAAATTACAAGAGTGTTGAAAAAAAACGGTATCCGGGGCACAATACAGAAAATCTTTTACAACAAAAGTTGTAGCAAATTGTGCCCTTAACACAACGGTCTGAACTATTTTGCTCCCACATGCATCAATGAGCAGAATTTTTCAAAAATGTGGAAATTACAAGAGTGTTGAAAAAAAACGGTATCCGGAGCACAATACAGAAAATCTTTTACAACAAAAGTTGTAGCAAATTGTGCCCTTAACACAACGGTCTGTAACTATTTTGCTCCCAGATGCATCAATGAGCAGAATTTTTCAAAAATGTGGAAATTACAAGAGTGTTGAAAAAAAACGGTATCCGGGGCACAATACAGAAAATCTTTTACAACAAAAGTTGTAGCAAATTGTGCCCTTAACACAACGGTCTGAACTATTTTGCTCCCACATGCATCAATGAGCAGAATTTTTCAAAAATGTGGAAATTACAAGAGTGTTGAAAAAAAACGGTATCCGGAGCACAATACAGAAAATCTTTTACAACAAAAGTTGTAGCAAATTGTGCCCTTAACACAACGGTCTGTAACTATTTTGCTCCCAGATGCATCAATGAGCAGAATTTTTCAAAAATGTGGAAATTACAAGAGTGTTGAAAAAAAACGGTATCCGGAGCACAATACAGAAAATCTTTTACAACAAAAGTTGTAGCAAATTGTGCCCTTAACACAACGGTCTGTAACTATTTTGCTCCCAGATGCATCAATGAGCAGAATTTTTCAAAAATGTGGAAATTACAAGAGTGTTGAAAAAAAACGGTATCCGGAGCACAATACAGAAAATCTTTTACAACAAAAGTTGTAGCAAATTGTGCCCTTAACACAACGGTCTGTAACTATTTTGCTCCCAGATGCATCAATGAGCAGAATTTTTCAAAAATGTGGAAATTACAAGAGTGTTGAAAAAAAACGGTATCCGGAGCACAATACAGAAAATCTTTTACAACAAAAGTTGTAGCAAATTGTGCCCTTAACACAACGGTCTGTAACTATTTTGCTCCCAGATGCATCAATGAGCAGAATTTTTCAAAAATGTGGAAATTACAAGAGTGTTGAAAAAAAACGGTATCCGGAGCACAATACAGAAAATCTTTTACAACAAAAGTTGTAGCAAATTGTGCCCTTAACACAACGGTCTGTAACTATTTTGCTCCCAGATGCATCAATGAGCAGAATTTTTCAAAAATGTGGAAATTACAAGAGTGTTGAAAAAAAACGGTATCCGGAGCACAATACAGAAAATCTTTTACAACAAAAGTTGTAGCAAATTGTGCCCTTAACACAACGGTCTGTAACTATTTTGCTCCCAGATGCATCAATGAGCAGAATTTTTCAAAAATGTGGAAATTACAAGAGTGTTGAAAAAAAACGGTATCCGGGGCAGAATACAGAAAATCTTTTACAACAAAAGTTGTAGCAAATTGTGCCCTTAACACAACGGTCTGTAACTATTTTGCTCCCAGATGCATCTATGAGCAGAATTTTTCAAAAATGTGGAAATTACAAGAGTGTTGAAAAAAACGGTATCCGGAGCACAATACAGAAAAACTTTTACTACAAAAGTTGTAGCAGATTGTACCCTTAACACAATGGTCTGTAACTTTTTTGCTCCCAGATGCATCAATGAGCAGAATTTTTCAAAAATGTGGAAATTACAAGAGTGTTGAAAAAAAACGGTATCCGGGGCACAATACAGAAAATCTTTTACAACAAAAGTTGTAGCAAATTGTGCCCTTAACACAACGGTCTGTAACTATTTTGCTCCCAGATGCATCAATGAGCAGAATTTTTCAAAAATGTGGAAATTACAAGAGTGTTGAAAAAAAACGGTATCCGGAGCACAATACAGAAAATCTTTTACAACAAAAGTTGTAGCAAATTGTGCCCTTAACACAACGGTCTGTAACTATTTTGCTCCCAGATGCATCAATGAGCAGAATTTTTCAAAAATGTGGAAATTACAAGAGTGTTGAAAAAAAACGGTATCCGGAGCACAATACAGAAAATCTTTTACAACAAAAGTTGTAGCAAATTGTGCCCTTAACACAACGGTCTGTAACTATTTTGCTCCCAGATGCATCAATGAGCAGAATTTTTCAAAAATGTGGAAATTACAAGAGTGTTGAAAAAAAACGGTATCCGGAGCACAATACAGAAAATCTTTTACAACAAAAGTTGTAGCAAATTGTGCCCTTAACACAACGGTCTGTAACTATTTTGCTCCCAGATGCATCTATGAGCAGAATTTTTCAAAAATGTGGAAATTACAAGAGTGTTGAAAAAAACGGTATCCGGAGCACAATACAGAAAAACTTTTACTACAAAAGTTGTAGCAGATTGTACCCTTAACACAATGGTCTGTAACTTTTTTGCTCCCAGATGCATCAATGAGCAGAATTTTTCAAAAATGTGGAAATTACAAGAGTGTTGAAAAAAAACGGTATCCGGGGCACAATACAGAAAATCTTTTACAACAAAAGTTGTAGCAAATTGTGCCCTTAACACAACGGTCTGTAACTATTTTGCTCCCAGATGCATCAATGAGCAGAATTTTTCAAAAATGTGGAAATTACAAGAGTGTTGAAAAAAAACGGTATCCGGAGCACAATACAGAAAATCTTTTACAACAAAAGTTGTAGCAAATTGTGCCCTTAACACAACGGTCTGTAACTATTTTGCTCCCAGATGCATCAATGAGCAGAATTTTTCAAAAATGTGGAAATTACAAGAGTGTTGAAAAAAACGGTATCCGGAGCACAATACAGAAAAACTTTTACAACAAAAGTTGTAGCAAATTGTGCCCTTAACACAACGGTCTGTAACTATTTTGCTCCCAGATGCATCAATGAGCAGAATTTTTCAAAAATGTGGAAATTACAAGAGTGTTGAAAAAAAACGGTATCCGGAGCACAATACAGAAAATCTTTTACAACAAAAGTTGTAGCAAATTGTGCCCTTAACACAACGGTCTGTAACTATTTTGCTCCCAGATGCATCAATGAGCAGAATTTTTCAAAAATGTGGAAATTACAAGAGTGTTGAAAAAAAACGGTATCCGGAGCACAATACAGAAAATCTTTTACAACAAAAGTTGTAGCAAATTGTGCCCTTAACACAACGGTCTGTAACTATTTTGCTCCCAGATGCATCAATGAGCAGAATTTTTCAAAAATGTGGAAATTACAAGAGTGTTGAAAAAAAACGGTATCCGGAGCACAATACAGAAAATCTTTTACAACAAAAGTTGTAGCAAATTGTGCCCTTAACACAACGGTCTGTAACTATTTTGCTCCCAGATGCATCTATGAGCAGAATTTTTCAAAAATGTGGAAATTACAAGAGTGTTGAAAAAAACGGTATCCGGAGCACAATACAGAAAAACTTTTACTACAAAAGTTGTAGCAGATTGTACCCTTAACACAATGGTCTGTAACTTTTTTGCTCCCAGATGCATCAATGAGCAGAATTTTTCAAAAATGTGGAAATTACAAGAGTGTTGAAAAAAAACGGTATCCGGGGCACAATACAGAAAATCTTTTACAACAAAAGTTGTAGCAAATTGTGCCCTTAACACAACGGTCTGTAACTATTTTGCTCCCAGATGCATCAATGAGCAGAATTTTTCAAAAATGTGGAAATTACAAGAGTGTTGAAAAAAAACGGTATCCGGAGCACAATACAGAAAATCTTTTACAACAAAAGTTGTAGCAAATTGTGCCCTTAACACAACGGTCTGTAACTATTTTGCTCCCAGATGCATCAATGAGCAGAATTTTTCAAAAATGTGGAAATTACAAGAGTGTTGAAAAAAACGGTATCCGGAGCACAATACAGAAAAACTTTTACTACAAAAGTTGTAGCAAATTGTGCCCTTAACACAACGGTCTGTAACTATTTTGCTCCCAGATGCATCAATGAGCAGAATTTTTCAAAAATGTGGAAATTACAAGAGTGTTGAAAAAAAACGGTATCCGGAGCACAATACAGAAAATCTTTTACAACAAAAGTTGTAGCAAATTGTGCCCTTAACACAACGGTCTGTAACTATTTTGCTCCCAGATGCATCAATGAGCAGAATTTTTCAAAAATGTGGAAATTACAAGAGTGTTGAAAAAAAACGGTATCCGGAGCACAATACAGAAAATCTTTTACAACAAAAGTTGTAGCAAATTGTGCCCTTAACACAACGGTCTGTAACTATTTTGCTCCCAGATGCATCAATGAGCAGAATTTTTCAAAAATGTGGAAATTACAAGAGTGTTGAAAAAAAACGGTATCCGGGGCACAATACAGAAAATCTTTTACAACAAAAGTTGTAGCAAATTGTGCCCTTAACACAACGGTCTGTAACTATTTTGCTCCCAGATGCATCAATGAGCAGAATTTTTCAAAAATGTGGAAATTACAAGAGTGTTGAAAAAAACGGTATCCGGAGCACAATACAGAAAATCTTTTACAACAAAAGTTGTAGCAAATTGTGCCCTTAACACAACGGTCTGTAACTATTTTGCTCCCAGATGCATCTATGAGCAGAATTTTTCAAAAATGTGGAAATTACAAGAGTGTTGAAAAAAACGGTATCCGGAGCACAATACAGAAAAACTTTTACTACAAAAGTTGTAGCAGATTGTACCCTTAACACAATGGTCTGTAACTTTTTTGCTCCCAGATGCATCAATGAGCAGAATTTTTCAAAAATGTGGAAATTACAAGAGTGTTGAAAAAAAACGGTATCCGGGGCACAATACAGAAAATCTTTTACAACAAAAGTTGTAGCAAATTGTGCCCTTAACACAACGGTCTGTAACTATTTTGCTCCCAGATGCATCAATGAGCAGAATTTTTCAAAAATGTGGAAATTACAAGAGTGTTGAAAAAAAACGGTATCCGGAGCACAATACAGAAAATCTTTTACAACAAAAGTTGTAGCAAATTGTGCCCTTAACACAACGGTCTGTAACTATTTTGCTCCCAGATGCATCAATGAGCAGAATTTTTCAAAAATGTGGAAATTACAAGAGTGTTGAAAAAAACGGTATCCGGAGCACAATACAGAAAAACTTTTACTACAAAAGTTGTAGCAGATTGTACAATTAACACAACGGTCTGTAACTATTTTGCTCCCAGATGCATCAATGAGCAGAATTTTTCAAAAATGTGGAAATTACAAGAGTGTTGAAAAAAACGGTATCCGGAGCACAATACAGAAAAACTTTTACTACAAAAGTTGTAGCAAATTGTGCCCTTAACACAACGGTCTGTAACTATTTTGCTCCCAGATGCATCAATGAGCAGAATTTTTCAAAAATGTGGAAATTACAAGAGTGTTGAAAAAAAACGGTATCCGGAGCACAATACAGAAAATCTTTTACAACAAAAGTTGTAGCAAATTGTGCCCTTAACACAACGGTCTGTAACTATTTTGCTCCCAGATGCATCAATGAGCAGAATTTTTCAAAAATGTGGAAATTACAAGAGTGTTGAAAAAAAACGGTATCCGGAGCACAATACAGAAAATCTTTTACAACAAAAGTTGTAGCAAATTGTGCCCTTAACACAACGGTCTGTAACTATTTTGCTCCCAGATGCATCAATGAGCAGAATTTTTCAAAAATGTGGAAATTACAAGAGTGTTGAAAAAAAACGGTATCCGGGGCACAATACAGAAAATCTTTTACAACAAAAGTTGTAGCAAATTGTGCCCTTAACACAACGGTCTGTAACTATTTTGCTCCCAGATGCATCAATGAGCAGAATTTTTCAAAAATGTGGAAATTACAAGAGTGTTGAAAAAAACGGTATCCGGAGCACAATACAGAAAATCTTTTACAACAAAAGTTGTAGCAAATTGTGCCCTTAACACAACGGTCTGTAACTATTTTGCTCCCAGATGCATCTATGAGCAGAATTTTTCAAAAATGTGGAAATTACAAGAGTGTTGAAAAAAACGGTATCCGGAGCACAATACAGAAAAACTTTTACTACAAAAGTTGTAGCAGATTGTACCCTTAACACAATGGTCTGTAACTTTTTTGCTCCCAGATGCATCAATGAGCAGAATTTTTCAAAAATGTGGAAATTACAAGAGTGTTGAAAAAAAACGGTATCCGGGGCACAATACAGAAAATCTTTTACAACAAAAGTTGTAGCAAATTGTGCCCTTAACACAACGGTCTGTAACTATTTTGCTCCCAGATGCATCAATGAGCAGAATTTTTCAAAAATGTGGAAATTACAAGAGTGTTGAAAAAAAACGGTATCCGGAGCACAATACAGAAAATCTTTTACAACAAAAGTTGTAGCAAATTGTGCCCTTAACACAACGGTCTGTAACTATTTTGCTCCCAGATGCATCAATGAGCAGAATTTTTCAAAAATGTGGAAATTACAAGAGTGTTGAAAAAAACGGTATCCGGAGCACAATACAGAAAAACTTTTACTACAAAAGTTGTAGCAGATTGTACAATTAACACAACGGTCTGTAACTATTTTGCTCCCAGATGCATCAATGAGCAGAATTTTTCAAAAATGTGGAAATTACAAGAGTGTTGAAAAAAAACGGTATCCGGAGCACAATACAGAAAATCTTTTACAACAAAAGTTGTAGCAAATTGTGCCCTTAACACAACGGTCTGTAACTATTTTGCTCCCAGATGCATCAATGAGCAGAATTTTTCAAAAATGTGGAAATTACAAGAGTGTTGAAAAAAAACGGTATCCGGAGCACAATACAGAAAATCTTTTACAACAAAAGTTGTAGCAAATTGTGCCCTTAACACAACGGTCTGTAACTATTTTGCTCCCAGATGCATCAATGAGCAGAATTTTTCAAAAATGTGGAAATTACAAGAGTGTTGAAAAAAAACGGTATCCGGAGCACAATACAGAAAATCTTTTACAACAAAAGTTGTAGCAAATTGTGCCCTTAACACAACGGTCTGTAACTATTTTGCTCCCAGATGCATCAATGAGCAGAATTTTTCAAAAATGTGGAAATTACAAGAGTGTTGAAAAAAACGGTATCCGGAGCACAATACAGAAAAACTTTTACTACAAAAGTTGTAGCAGATTGTACAATTAACACAACGGTCTGTAACTATTTTGCTCCCAGATGCATCAATGAGCAGAATTTTTCAAAAATGTGGAAATTACAAGAGTGTTGAAAAAAAACGGTATCCGGAGCACAATACAGAAAATCTTTTACAACAAAAGTTGTAGCAAATTGTGCCCTTAACACAACGGTCTGTAACTATTTTGCTCCCAGATGCATCAATGAGCAGAATTTTTCAAAAATGTGGAAATTACAAGAGTGTTGAAAAAAAACGGTATCCGGAGCACAATACAGAAAATCTTTTACAACAAAAGTTGTAGCAAATTGTGCCCTTAACACAACGGTCTGTAACTATTTTGCTCCCAGATGCATCAATGAGCAGAATTTTTCAAAAATGTGGAAATTACAAGAGTGTTGAAAAAAAACGGTATCCGGAGCACAATACAGAAAATCTTTTACAACAAAAGTTGTAGCAAATTGTGCCCTTAACACAACGGTCTGTAACTATTTTGCTCCCAGATGCATCAATGAGCAGAATTTTTCAAAAATGTGGAAATTACAAGAGTGTTGAAAAAAAACGGTATCCGGAGCACAATACAGAAAATCTTTTACAACAAAAGTTGTAGCAAATTGTGCCCTTAACACAACGGTCTGTAACTATTTTGCTCCCAGATGCATCAATGAGCAGAATTTTTCAAAAATGTGGAAATTACAAGAGTGTTGAAAAAAAACGGTATCCGGGGCACAATACAGAAAATCTTTTACAACAAAAGTTGTAGCAAATTGTGCCCTTAACACAACGGTCTGTAACTATTTTGCTCCCAGATGCATCAATGAGCAGAATTTTTCAAAAATGTGGAAATTACAAGAGTGTTGAAAAAAACGGTATCCGGAGCACAATACAGAAAATCTTTTACAACAAAAGTTGTAGCAAATTGTGCCCTTAACACAACGGTCTGTAACTATTTTGCTCCCAGATGCATCTATGAGCAGAATTTTTCAAAAATGTGGAAATTACAAGAGTGTTGAAAAAAACGGTATCCGGAGCACAATACAGAAAAACTTTTACTACAAAAGTTGTAGCAGATTGTACCCTTAACACAATGGTCTGTAACTTTTTTGCTCCCAGATGCATCAATGAGCAGAATTTTTCAAAAATGTGGAAATTACAAGAGTGTTGAAAAAAAACGGTATCCGGGGCACAATACAGAAAATCTTTTACAACAAAAGTTGTAGCAAATTGTGCCCTTAACACAACGGTCTGTAACTATTTTGCTCCCAGATGCATCAATGAGCAGAATTTTTCAAAAATGTGGAAATTACAAGAGTGTTGAAAAAAAACGGTATCCGGAGCACAATACAGAAAATCTTTTACAACAAAAGTTGTAGCAAATTGTGCCCTTAACACAACGGTCTGTAACTATTTTGCTCCCAGATGCATCAATGAGCAGAATTTTTCAAAAATGTGGAAATTACAAGAGTGTTGAAAAAAACGGTATCCGGAGCACAATACAGAAAAACTTTTACTACAAAAGTTGTAGCAGATTGTACAATTAACACAACGGTCTGTAACTATTTTGCTCCCAGATGCATCAATGAGCAGAATTTTTCAAAAATGTGGAAATTACAAGAGTGTTGAAAAAAAACGGTATCCGGAGCACAATACAGAAAATCTTTTACAACAAAAGTTGTAGCAAATTGTGCCCTTAACACAACGGTCTGTAACTATTTTGCTCCCAGATGCATCAATGAGCAGAATTTTTCAAAAATGTGGAAATTACAAGAGTGTTGAAAAAAAACGGTATCCGGAGCACAATACAGAAAATCTTTTACAACAAAAGTTGTAGCAAATTGTGCCCTTAACACAACGGTCTGTAACTATTTTGCTCCCAGATGCATCAATGAGCAGAATTTTTCAAAAATGTGGAAATTACAAGAGTGTTGAAAAAAAACGGTATCCGGAGCACAATACAGAAAATCTTTTACAACAAAAGTTGTAGCAAATTGTGCCCTTAACACAACGGTCTGTAACTATTTTGCTCCCAGATGCATCTATGAGCAGAATTTTTCAAAAATGTGGAAATTACAAGAGTGTTGAAAAAAACGGTATCCGGAGCACAATACAGAAAAACTTTTACTACAAAAGTTGTAGCAGATTGTACCCTTAACACAATGGTCTGTAACTTTTTTGCTCCCAGATGCATCAATGAGCAGAATTTTTCAAAAATGTGGAAATTACAAGAGTGTTGAAAAAAAACGGTATCCGGGGCACAATACAGAAAATCTTTTACAACAAAAGTTGTAGCAAATTGTGCCCTTAACACAACGGTCTGTAACTATTTTGCTCCCAGATGCATCAATGAGCAGAATTTTTCAAAAATGTGGAAATTACAAGAGTGTTGAAAAAAAACGGTATCCGGAGCACAATACAGAAAATCTTTTACAACAAAAGTTGTAGCAAATTGTGCCCTTAACACAACGGTCTGTAACTATTTTGCTCCCAGATGCATCAATGAGCAGAATTTTTCAAAAATGTGGAAATTACAAGAGTGTTGAAAAAAACGGTATCCGGAGCACAATACAGAAAAACTTTTACTACAAAAGTTGTAGCAAATTGTGCCCTTAACACAACGGTCTGTAACTATTTTGCTCCCAGATGCATCAATGAGCAGAATTTTTCAAAAATGTGGAAATTACAAGAGTGTTGAAAAAAAACGGTATCCGGAGCACAATACAGAAAATCTTTTACAACAAAAGTTGTAGCAAATTGTGCCCTTAACACAACGGTCTGTAACTATTTTGCTCCCAGATGCATCAATGAGCAGAATTTTTCAAAAATGTGGAAATTACAAGAGTGTTGAAAAAAAACGGTATCCGGAGCACAATACAGAAAATCTTTTACAACAAAAGTTGTAGCAAATTGTGCCCTTAACACAACGGTCTGTAACTATTTTGCTCCCAGATGCATCAATGAGCAGAATTTTTCAAAAATGTGGAAATTACAAGAGTGTTGAAAAAAACGGTATCCGGAGCACAATACAGAAAAACTTTTACTACAAAAGTTGTAGCAGATTGTACAATTAACACAACGGTCTGTAACTATTTTGCTCCCAGATGCATCAATGAGCAGAATTTTTCAAAAATGTGGAAATTACAAGAGTGTTGAAAAAAAACGGTATCCGGAGCACAATACAGAAAATCTTTTACAACAAAAGTTGTAGCAAATTGTGCCCTTAACACAACGGTCTGTAACTATTTTGCTCCCAGATGCATCAATGAGCAGAATTTTTCAAAAATGTGGAAATTACAAGAGTGTTGAAAAAAAACGGTATCCGGAGCACAATACAGAAAAACTTTTACTACAAAAGTTGTAGCAGATTGTACCCTTAACACAACGGTCTGTAACTTTTTTGCTCCCAGATGCATCAATGAGCAGAATTTTTCAAAAATGTGGAAATTACAAGAGTGTTGAAAAAAAACGGTATCCGGGGCACAATACAGAAAATCTTTTACAACAAAAGTTGTAGCAAATTGTGCCCTTAACACAACGGTCTGTAACTATTTTGCTCCCAGATGCATCAATGAGCAGAATTTTTCAAAAATGTGGAAATTACAAGAGTGTTGAAAAAAAACGGTATCCGGAGCACAATACAGAAAAACTTTTACTACAAAAGTTGTAGCAGATTGTACCCTTAACACAACGGTCTGTAACTTTTTTGCTCCCAGATGCATCAATGAGCAGAATTTTTCAAAAATGTGGAAATTACAAGAGTGTTGAAAAAAAACGGTATCCGGGGCACAATACAGAAAATCTTTTACAACAAAAGTTGTAGCAAATTGTGCCCTTAACACAACGGTCTGTAACTATTTTGCTCCCAGATGCATCAATGAGCAGAATTTTTCAAAAATGTGGAAATTACAAGAGTGTTGAAAAAAAACGGTATCCGGAGCACAATACAGAAAATCTTTTACAACAAAAGTTGTAGCAAATTGTGCCCTTAACACAACGGTCTGAACTATTTTGCTCCCAGATGCATCAATGAGCAGAATTTTTCAAAAATGTGGAAATTACAAGAGTGTTGAAAAAAAACGGTATCCGGAGCACAATACAGAAAATCTTTTACAACAAAAGTTGTAGCAAATTGTGCCCTTAACACAACGGTCTGTAACTATTTTGCTCCCAGATGCATCAATGAGCAGAATTTTTCAAAAATGTGGAAATTACAAGAGTGTTGAAAAAAAACGGTATCCGGAGCACAATACAGAAAATCTTTTACAACAAAAGTTGTAGCAAATTGTGCCCTTAACACAACGGTCTGTAACTATTTTGCTCCCAGATGCATCAATGAGCAGAATTTTTCAAAAATGTGGAAATTACAAGAGTGTTGAAAAAAAACGGTATCGGGGGCACAATACAGAAAATCTTTTACAACAAAAGTTGTAGCAAATTGTGCCCTTAACACAACGGTCTGTAACTATTTTGCTCCCAGATGCATCAATGAGCAGAATTTTTCAAAAATGTGGAAATTACAAGAGTGTTGAAAAAAAACGGTATCCGGGGCAGAATACAGAAAATCTTTTACAACAAAAGTTGTAGTAAATTGTGCCCTTAACACAACGGTCTGTAACTATTTTGCTCCCAGATGCATCAATGAGCAGAATTTTTCAAAAATGTGGAAATTACAAGAGTGTTGAAAAAAAACGGTATCCGGGGCAGAATACAGAAAATCTTTTACAACAAAAGTTGTAGCAAATTGTGCCCTTAACACAACGGTCTGTAACTATTTTGCTCCCAGATGCATCTATGAGCAGAATTTTTCAAAAATGTGGAAATTACAAGAGTGTTGAAAAAAACGGTATCCGGAGCACAATACAGAAAAACTTTTACTACAAAAGTTGTAGCAGATTGTACCCTTAACACAATGGTCTGTAACTTTTTTGCTCCCAGATGCATCAATGAGCAGAATTTTTCAAAAATGTGGAAATTACAAGAGTGTTGAAAAAAAACGGTATCCGGGGCACAATACAGAAAATCTTTTACAACAAAAGTTGTAGCAAATTGTGCCCTTAACACAACGGTCTGTAACTATTTTGCTCCCAGATGCATCAATGAGCAGAATTTTTCAAAAATGTGGAAATTACAAGAGTGTTGAAAAAAAACGGTATCCGGAGCACAATACAGAAAATCTTTTACAACAAAAGTTGTAGCAAATTGTGCCCTTAACACAACGGTCTGTAACTATTTTGCTCCCAGATGCATCAATGAGCAGAATTTTTCAAAAATGTGGAAATTACAAGAGTGTTGAAAAAAAACGGTATCGGGGGCACAATACAGAAAATCTTTTACAACAAAAGTTGTAGCAAATTGTGCCCTTAACACAACGGTCTGTAACTATTTTGCTCCCAGATGCATCAATGAGCAGAATTTTTCAAAAATGTGGAAATTACAAGAGTGTTGAAAAAAAACGGTATCCGGGGCAGAATACAGAAAATCTTTTACAACAAAAGTTGTAGTAAATTGTGCCCTTAACACAACGGTCTGTAACTATTTTGCTCCCAGATGCATCAATGAGCAGAATTTTTCAAAAATGTGGAAATTACAAGAGTGTTGAAAAAAAACGGTATCCGGGGCAGAATACAGAAAATCTTTTACAACAAAAGTTGTAGCAAATTGTGCCCTTAACACAACGGTCTGTAACTATTTTGCTCCCAGATGCATCTATGAGCAGAATTTTTCAAAAATGTGGAAATTACAAGAGTGTTGAAAAAAACGGTATCCGGAGCACAATACAGAAAAACTTTTACTACAAAAGTTGTAGCAGATTGTACCCTTAACACAATGGTCTGTAACTTTTTTGCTCCCAGATGCATCAATGAGCAGAATTTTTCAAAAATGTGGAAATTACAAGAGTGTTGAAAAAAAACGGTATCCGGGGCACAATACAGAAAATCTTTTACAACAAAAGTTGTAGCAAATTGTGCCCTTAACACAACGGTCTGTAACTATTTTGCTCCCAGATGCATCAATGAGCAGAATTTTTCAAAAATGTGGAAATTACAAGAGTGTTGAAAAAAAACGGTATCCGGAGCACAATACAGAAAATCTTTTACAACAAAAGTTGTAGCAAATTGTGCCCTTAACACAACGGTCTGTAACTATTTTGCTCCCAGATGCATCAATGAGCAGAATTTTTCAAAAATGTGGAAATTACAAGAGTGTTGAAAAAAAACGGTATCCGGGGCACAATACAGAAAATCTTTTACAACAAAAGTTGTAGCAAATTGTGCCCTTAACACAACGGTCTGAACTATTTTGCTCCCACATGCATCAATGAGCAGAATTTTTCAAAAATGTGGAAATTACAAGAGTGTTGAAAAAAAACGGTATCCGGAGCACAATACAGAAAATCTTTTACAACAAAAGTTGTAGCAAATTGTGCCCTTAACACAACGGTCTGTAACTATTTTGCTCCCAGATGCATCAATGAGCAGAATTTTTCAAAAATGTGGAAATTACAAGAGTGTTGAAAAAAAACGGTATCCGGGGCACAATACAGAAAATCTTTTACAACAAAAGTTGTAGCAAATTGTGCCCTTAACACAACGGTCTGAACTATTTTGCTCCCACATGCATCAATGAGCAGAATTTTTCAAAAATGTGGAAATTACAAGAGTGTTGAAAAAAAACGGTATCCGGAGCACAATACAGAAAATCTTTTACAACAAAAGTTGTAGCAAATTGTGCCCTTAACACAACGGTCTGTAACTATTTTGCTCCCAGATGCATCAATGAGCAGAATTTTTCAAAAATGTGGAAATTACAAGAGTGTTGAAAAAAAACGGTATCCGGGGCACAATACAGAAAATCTTTTACAACAAAAGTTGTAGCAAATTGTGCCCTTAACACAACGGTCTGAACTATTTTGCTCCCACATGCATCAATGAGCAGAATTTTCAAAAATGTGGAAATTACAAGAGTGTTGAAAAAAAACGGTATCCGGAGCACAATACAGAAAATCTTTTACAACAAAAGTTGTAGCAAATTGTGCCCTTAACACAACGGTCTGTAACTATTTTGCTCCCAGATGCATCAATGAGCAGAATTTTTCAAAAATGTGGAAATTACAAGAGTGTTGAAAAAAAACGGTATCCGGGGCACAATACAGAAAATCTTTTACAACAAAAGTTGTAGCAAATTGTGCCCTTAACACAACGGTCGTGAACTATTTTGCTCCCACATGCATCAATGAGCAGAATTTTTCAAAAATGTGGAAATTACAAGAGTGTTGAAAAAAACGGTATCCGGAGCACAATACAGAAAATCTTTTACAACAAAAGTTGTAGCAAATTGTGCCCTTAACACAACGGTCTGTAACTATTTTGCTCCCAGATGCATCAATGAGCAGAATTTTCAAAAATGTGGAAATTACAAGAGTGTTGAAAAAAAACGGTATCCGGGGCACGAATACAGAACATCTTTTACAACAAAAGTTGTAGCAAATTGTGCCCTTAACACAACGGTCTGTAACTATTTCTCCCAGATGCATCAATGAGCAGAATTTTTCAAAAATGTGGAAATTACAAGAGTGTTGAAAAAAAACGGTATCCGGGGCAGAATACAGAAAATCTTTTACAACAAAAGTTGTAGCAAATTGTGCCCTTAACACAACGGTCTGTAACTATTTTGCTCCCAGATGCATCTATGAGCAGAATTTTTCAAAAATGTGGAAATTACAAGAGTGTTGAAAAAAACGGTATCCGGAGCACAATACAGAAAAACTTTTACTACAAAAGTTGTAGCAGATTGTACCCTTAACACAACGGTCTGTAACTATTTTGCTCCCAGATGCATCAATGAGCAGAATTTTTCAAAAATGTGGAAATTACAAGAGTGTTGAAAAAAAACGGTATCCGGGGCACAATACAGAAAATCTTTTACAACAAAAGTTGTAGCAAATTGTGCCCTTAACACAACGGTCTGTAACTATTTTGCTCCCAGATGCATCAATGAGCAGAATTTTTCAAAAATGTGGAAATTACAAGAGTGTTGAAAAAAAACGGTATCCGGAGCACAATACAGAAAAACTTTTACTACAAAAGTTGTAGCAGATTGTACCCTTAACACAACGGTCTGTAACTTTTTTGCTCCCAGATGCATCAATGAGCAGAATTTTTCAAAAATGTGGAAATTACAAGAGTGTTGAAAAAAAACGGTATCCGGGGCACAATACAGAAAATCTTTTACAACAAAAGTTGTAGCAAATTGTGCCCTTAACACAACGGTCTGTAACTATTTTGCTCCCAGATGCATCAATGAGCAGAATTTTTCAAAAATGTGGAAATTACAAGAGTGTTGAAAAAAAACGGTATCCGGAGCACAATACAGAAAATCTTTTACAACAAAAGTTGTAGCAAATTGTGCCCTTAACACAACGGTCTGTAACTATTTTGCTCCCAGATGCATCAATGAGCAGAATTTTTCAAAAATGTGGAAATTACAAGAGTGTTGAAAAAAAACGGTATCCGGAGCACAATACAGAAAATCTTTTACAACAAAAGTTGTAGCAAATTGTGCCCTTAACACAACGGTCTGTAACTATTTTGCTCCCAGATGCATCAATGAGCAGAATTTTTCAAAAATGTGGAAATTACAAGAGTGTTGAAAAAAAACGGTATCCGGGGCACAATACAGAAAATCTTTTACAACAAAAGTTGTAGCAAATTGTGCCCTTAACACAACGGTCTGTAACTATTTTGCTCCCAGATGCATCAATGAGCAGAATTTTTCAAAAATGTGGAAATTACAAGAGTGTTGAAAAAAAACGGTATCCGGAGCACAATACAGAAAATCTTTTACAACAAAAGTTGTAGCAAATTGTGCCCTTAACACAACGGTCTGTAACTATTTTGCTCCCAGATGCATCAATGAGCAGAATTTTTCAAAAATGTGGAAATTACAAGAGTGTTGAAAAAAAACGGTATCCGGGGCACAATACAGAAAATCTTTTACAACAAAAGTTGTAGCAAATTGTGCCCTTAACACAACGGTCTGTAACTATTTTGCTCCCAGATGCATCAATGAGCAGAATTTTTCAAAAATGTGGAAATTACAAGAGTGTTGAAAAAAAACGGTATCCGGAGCACAATACAGAAAATCTTTTACAACAAAAGTTGTAGCAAATTGTGCCCTTAACACAACGGTCTGTAACTATTTTGCTCCCAGATGCATCAATGAGCAGAATTTTTCAAAAATGTGGAAATTACAAGAGTGTTGAAAAAAAACGGTATCCGGGGCACAATACAGAAAATCTTTTACAACAAAAGTTGTAGCAAATTGTGCCCTTAACACAACGGTCTGTAACTATTTTGCTCCCAGATGCATCAATGAGCAGAATTTTTCAAAAATGTGGAAATTACAAGAGTGTTGAAAAAAAACGGTATCCGGAGCACAATACAGAAAATCTTTTACAACAAAAGTTGTAGCAAATTGTGCCCTTAACACAACGGTCTGTAACTATTTTGCTCCCAGATGCATCAATGAGCAGAATTTTTCAAAAATGTGGAAATTACAAGAGTGTTGAAAAAAAACGGTATCCGGGGCACAATACAGAAAATCTTTTACAACAAAAGTTGTAGCAAATTGTGCCCTTAACACAACGGTCTGTAACTATTTTGCTCCCAGATGCATCAATGAGCAGAATTTTTCAAAAATGTGGAAATTACAAGAGTGTTGAAAAAAAACGGTATCCGGGGCAGAATACAGAAAATCTTTTACAACAAAAGTTGTAGCAAATTGTGCCCTTAACACAACGGTCTGTAACTATTTTGCTCCCAGATGCATCTATGAGCAGAATCTTTCAAAAATGTGGAAATTACAAGAGTGTTGAAAAAAACGGTATCCGGAGCACAATACAGAAAAACTTTTACTACAAAAGTTGTAGCAGATTGTACCCTTAACACAATGGTCTGTAACTTTTTTGCTCCCAGATGCATCAATGAGCAGAATTTTTCAAAAATGTGGAAATTACAAGAGTGTTGAAAAAAAACGGTATCCGGGGCACAATACAGAAAATCTTTTACAACAAAAGTTGTAGCAAATTGTGCCCTTAACACAACGGTCTGTAACTATTTTGCTCCCAGATGCATCAATGAGCAGAATTTTTCAAAAATGTGGAAATTACAAGAGTGTTGAAAAAAAACGGTATCCGGAGCACAATACAGAAAATCTTTTACAACAAAAGTTGTAGCAAATTGTGCCCTTAACACAACGGTCTGTAACTATTTTGCTCCCAGATGCATCAATGAGCAGAATTTTTCAAAAATGTGGAAATTACAAGAGTGTTGAAAAAAAACGGTATCCGGAGCACAATACAGAAAATCTTTTACAACAAAAGTTGTAGCAAATTGTGCCCTCAACACAACGGTCTGTAACTATTTTGCTCCCAGATGCATCAATGAGCAGAATTTTTCAAAAATGTGGAAATTACAAGAGTGTTGAAAAAAAACGGTATCCGGAGCACAATACAGAAAATCTTTTACAACAAAAGTTGTAGCAAATTGTGCCCTTAACACAACGGTCTGTAACTATTTTGCTCCCAGATGCATCAAAGAGCAGAATTTTTCAAAAATGTGGAAATTACAAGAGTGTTGAAAAAAAACGGTATCCGGGGCACAATACAGAAAATCTTTTACAACAAAAGTTGTAGCAAATTGTGCCCTTAACACAACGGTCTGTAACTATTTTGCTCCCAGATGCATCAATGAGCAGAATTTTTCAAAAATGTGGAAATTACAAGAGTGTTGAAAAAAAACGGTATCCGGGGCAGAATACAGAAAATCTTTTACAACAAAAGTTGTAGCAAATTGTGCCCTTAACACAAAGGTCTGTAACTATTTTGCTCCCAGATGCATCAATGAGCAGAATTTTTCAAAAATGTGGAAATTACAAGAGTGTTGAAAAAAAACGGTATCCGGGGCAGAATACAGAAAATCTTTTACAACAAAAGTTGTAGCAAATTGTGCCCTTAACACAACGGTCTGTAACTATTTTGCTCCCAGATGCATTTATGAGCAGAATTTTTCAAAAATGTGGAAATTACAAGAGTGTTGAAAAAAACGGTATCCGGAGCACAATACAGAAAAACTTTTACTACAAAAGTTGTAGCAGATTGTACCCTTAACACAATGGTCTGTAACTTTTTTGCTCCCAGATGCATCAATGAGCAGAATTTTTCAAAAATGTGGAAATTACAAGAGTGTTGAAAAAAACGGTATCCGGGGCACAATACAGAAAATCTTTTACAACAAAAGTTGTAGCAAATTGTGCCCTTAACACAACGGTCTGTAACTATTTTGCTCCCAGATGCATCAATGAGCAGAATTTTTCAAAAATGTGGAAATTACAAGAGTGTTGAAAAAAAACGGTATCCGGGGCACAATACAGAAAATCTTTTACAACAAAAGTTGTAGCAAATTGTGCCCTTAACACAACGGTCTGTAACTATTTTGCTCCCAGATGCATCAATGAGCAGAATTTTTCAAAAATGTGGAAATTACAAGAGTGTTGAAAAAAAACGGTATCCGGGGCACAATACAGAAAATCTTTTACAACAAAAGTTGTAGCAAATTGTGCCCTTAACACAACGGTCTGTAACTATTTTGCTCCCAGATGCATCAATGAGCAGAATTTTTCAAAAATGTGGAAATTACAAGAGTGTTGAAAAAAAACGGTATCCGGAGCACAATACAGAAAAACTTTTACTACAAAAGTTGTAGCAGATTGTACCCTTAACACAACGGTCTGTAACTTTTTTGCTCCCAGATGCATCAATGAGCAGAATTTTTCAAAAATGTGGAAATTACAAGAGTGTTGAAAAAAAACGGTATCCGGGGCACAATACAGAAAATCTTTTACAACAAAAGTTGTAGCAAATTGTGCCCTTAACACAACGGTCTGTAACTATTTTGCTCCCAGATGCATCAATGAGCAGAATTTTTCAAAAATGTGGAAATTACAAGAGTGTTGAAAAAAAACGGTATCCGGAGCACAATACAGAAAATCTTTTACAACAAAAGTTGTAGCAAATTGTGCCCTTAACACAACGGTCTGTAACTATTTTGCTCCCAGATGCATCAATGAGCAGAATTTTTCAAAAATGTGGAAATTACAAGAGTGTTGAAAAAAAACGGTATCCGGAGCACAATACAGAAAATCTTTTACAACAAAAGTTGTAGCAAATTGTGCCCTTAACACAACGGTCTGTAACTATTTTGCTCCCAGATGCATCAATGAGCAGAATTTTTCAAAAATGTGGAAATTACAAGAGTGTTGAAAAAAAACGGTATCCGGGGCACAATACAGAAAATCTTTTACAACAAAAGTTGTAGCAAATTGTGCCCTTAACACAACGGTCTGTAACTATTTTGCTCCCAGATGCATCAATGAGCAGAATTTTTCAAAAATGTGGAAATTACAAGAGTGTTGAAAAAAAACGGTATCCGGAGCACAATACAGAAAATCTTTTACAACAAAAGTTGTAGCAAATTGTGCCCTTAACACAACGGTCTGTAACTATTTTGCTCCCAGATGCATCAAAGAGCAGAATTTTTCAAAAATGTGGAAATTACAAGAGTGTTGAAAAAAAACGGTATCCGGGGCACAATACAGAAAATCTTTTACAACAAAAGTTGTAGCAAATTGTGCCCTTAACACAACGGTCTGTAACTATTTTGCTCCCAGATGCATCAATGAGCAGAATTTTTCAAAAATGTGGAAATTACAAGAGTGTTGAAAAAAAACGGTATCCGGGGCAGAATACAGAAAATCTTTTACAACAAAAGTTGTAGCAAATTGTGCCCTTAACACAAAGGTCTGTAACTATTTTGCTCCCAGATGCATCAATGAGCAGAATTTTTCAAAAATGTGGAAATTACAAGAGTGTTGAAAAAAAACGGTATCCGGGGCAGAATACAGAAAATCTTTTACAACAAAAGTTGTAGCAAATTGTGCCCTTAACACAACGGTCTGTAACTATTTTGCTCCCAGATGCATTTATGAGCAGAATTTTTCAAAAATGTGGAAATTACAAGAGTGTTGAAAAAAACGGTATCCGGAGCACAATACAGAAAAACTTTTACTACAAAAGTTGTAGCAGATTGTACCCTTAACACAATGGTCTGTAACTTTTTTGCTCCCAGATGCATCAATGAGCAGAATTTTTCAAAAATGTGGAAATTACAAGAGTGTTGAAAAAAAACGGTATCCGGGGCACAATACAGAAAATCTTTTACAACAAAAGTTGTAGCAAATTGTGCCCTTAACACAACGGTCTGTAACTATTTTGCTCCCAGATGCATCAATGAGCAGAATTTTTCAAAAATGTGGAAATTACAAGAGTGTTGAAAAAAAACGGTATCCGGGGCACAATACAGAAAATCTTTTACAACAAAAGTTGTAGCAAATTGTGCCCTTAACACAACGGTCTGTAACTATTTTGCTCCCAGATGCATCAATGAGCAGAATTTTTCAAAAATGTGGAAATTACAAGAGTGTTGAAAAAAAACGGTATCCGGAGCACAATACAGAAAAACTTTTACTACAAAAGTTGTAGCAGATTGTACCCTTAACACAACGGTCTGTAACTTTTTTGCTCCCAGATGCATCAATGAGCAGAATTTTTCAAAAATGTGGAAATTACAAGAGTGTTGAAAAAAAACGGTATCCGGGGCACAATACAGAAAATCTTTTACAACAAAAGTTGTAGCAAATTGTGCCCTTAACACAACGGTCTGTAACTATTTTGCTCCCAGATGCATCAATGAGCAGAATTTTTCAAAAATGTGGAAATTACAAGAGTGTTGAAAAAAAACGGTATCCGGAGCACAATACAGAAAATCTTTTACAACAAAAGTTGTAGCAAATTGTGCCCTTAACACAACGGTCTGTAACTATTTTGCTCCCAGATGCATCAATGAGCAGAATTTTTCAAAAATGTGGAAATTACAAGAGTGTTGAAAAAAAACGGTATCCGGGGCACAATACAGAAAATCTTTTACAACAAAAGTTGTAGCAAATTGTGCCCTTAACACAACGGTCTGTAACTATTTTGCTCCCAGATGCATCAATGAGCAGAATTTTTCAAAAATGTGGAAATTACAAGAGTGTTGAAAAAAAACGGTATCCGGAGCACAATACAGAAAATCTTTTACAACAAAAGTTGTAGCAAATTGTGCCCTTAACACAACGGTCTGTAACTATTTTGCTCCCAGATGCATCAAAGAGCAGAATTTTTCAAAAATGTGGAAATTACAAGAGTGTTGAAAAAAAACGGTATCCGGGGCACAATACAGAAAATCTTTTACAACAAAAGTTGTAGCAAATTGTGCCCTTAACACAACGGTCTGTAACTATTTTGCTCCCAGATGCATCAATGAGCAGAATTTTTCAAAAATGTGGAAATTACAAGAGTGTTGAAAAAAAACGGTATCCGGGGCAGAATACAGAAAATCTTTTACAACAAAAGTTGTAGCAAATTGTGCCCTTAACACAAAGGTCTGTAACTATTTTGCTCCCAGATGCATCAATGAGCAGAATTTTTCAAAAATGTGGAAATTACAAGAGTGTTGAAAAAAAACGGTATCCGGGGCAGAATACAGAAAATCTTTTACAACAAAAGTTGTAGCAAATTGTGCCCTTAACACAACGGTCTGTAACTATTTTGCTCCCAGATGCATTTATGAGCAGAATTTTTCAAAAATGTGGAAATTACAAGAGTGTTGAAAAAAACGGTATCCGGAGCACAATACAAAAAAACTTTTACTACAAAAGTTGTAGCAGATTGTACCCTTAACACAATGGTCTGTAACTTTTTTGCTCCCAGATGCATCAATGAGCAGAATTTTTCAAAAATGTGGAAATTACAAGAGTGTTGAAAAAAAACGGTATCCGGGGCACAATACAGAAAATCTTTTACAACAAAAGTTGTAGCAAATTGTGCCCTTAACACAACGGTCTGTAACTATTTTGCTCCCAGATGCATCAATGAGCAGAATTTTTCAAAAATGTGGAAATTACAAGAGTGTTGAAAAAAAACGGTATCCGGGGCACAATACAGAAAATCTTTTACAACAAAAGTTGTAGCAAATTGTGCCCTTAACACAACGGTCTGTAACTATTTTGCTCCCAGATGCATCAATGAGCAGAATTTTTCAAAAATGTGGAAATTACAAGAGTGTTGAAAAAAAACGGTATCCGGGGCACAATACAGAAAATCTTTTACAACAAAAGTTGTAGCAAATTGTGCCCTTAACACAACGGTCTGTAACTATTTTGCTCCCAGATGCATCAATGAGCAGAATTTTTCAAAAATGTGGAAATTACAAGAGTGTTGAAAAAAAACGGTATCCGGAGCACAATACAGAAAAACTTTTACTACAAAAGTTGTAGCAGATTGTACCCTTAACACAACGGTCTGTAACTTTTTTGCTCCCAGATGCATCAATGAGCAGAATTTTTCAAAAATGTGGAAATTACAAGAGTGTTGAAAAAAAACGGTATCCGGGGCACAATACAGAAAATCTTTTACAACAAAAGTTGTAGCAAATTGTGCCCTTAACACAACGGTCTGTAACTATTTTGCTCCCAGATGCATCAATGAGCAGAATTTTTCAAAAATGTGGAAATTACAAGAGTGTTGAAAAAAAACGGTATCCGGAGCACAATACAGAAAATCTTTTACAACAAAAGTTGTAGCAAATTGTGCCCTTAACACAACGGTCTGTAACTATTTTGCTCCCAGATGCATCAATGAGCAGAATTTTTCAAAAATGTGGAAATTACAAGAGTGTTGAAAAAAAACGGTATCCGGAGCACAATACAGAAAATCTTTTACAACAAAAGTTGTAGCAAATTGTGCCCTTAACACAACGGTCTGTAACTATTTTGCTCCCAGATGCATCAATGAGCAGAATTTTTCAAAAATGTGGAAATTACAAGAGTGTTGAAAAAAAACGGTATCCGGGGCACAATACAGAAAATCTTTTACAACAAAAGTTGTAGCAAATTGTGCCCTTAACACAACGGTCTGTAACTATTTTGCTCCAAGATGCATCAATGAGCAGAATTTTTCAAAAATGTGGAAATTACAAGAGTGTTGAAAAAAAACGGTATCCGGAGCACAATACAGAAAATCTTTTACAACAAAAGTTGTAGCAAATTGTGCCCTTAACACAACGGTCTGTAACTATTTTGCTCCCAGATGCATCAAAGAGCAGAATTTTTCAAAAATGTGGAAATTACAAGAGTGTTGAAAAAAAACGGTATCCGGGGCACAATACAGAAAATCTTTTACAACAAAAGTTGTAGCAAATTGTGCCCTTAACACAACGGTCTGTAACTATTTTGCTCCCAGATGCATCAATGAGCAGAATTTTTCAAAAATGTGGAAATTACAAGAGTGTTGAAAAAAAACGGTATCCGGGGCAGAATACAGAAAATCTTTTACAACAAAAGTTGTAGCAAATTGTGCCCTTAACACAAAGGTCTGTAACTATTTTGCTCCCAGATGCATCAATGAGCAGAATTTTTCAAAAATGTGGAAATTACAAGAGTGTTGAAAAAAAACGGTATCCGGGGCAGAATACAGAAAATCTTTTACAACAAAAGTTGTAGCAAATTGTGCCCTTAACACAACGGTCTGTAACTATTTTGCTCCCAGATGCATTTATGAGCAGAATTTTTCAAAAATGTGGAAATTACAAGAGTGTTGAAAAAAACGGTATCCGGAGCACAATACAGAAAAACTTTTACTACAAAAGTTGTAGCAGATTGTACCCTTAACACAATGGTCTGTAACTTTTTTGCTCCCAGATGCATCAATGAGCAGAATTTTTCAAAAATGTGGAAATTACAAGAGTGTTGAAAAAAAACGGTATCCGGGGCACAATACAGAAAATCTTTTACAACAAAAGTTGTAGCAAATTGTGCCCTTAACACAACGGTCTGTAACTATTTTGCTCCCAGATGCATCAATGAGCAGAATTTTTCAAAAATGTGGAAATTACAAGAGTGTTGAAAAAAAACGGTATCCGGGGCACAATACAGAAAATCTTTTACAACAAAAGTTGTAGCAAATTGTGCCCTTAACACAACGGTCTGTAACTATTTTGCTCCCAGATGCATCAATGAGCAGAATTTTTCAAAAATGTGGAAATTACAAGAGTGTTGAAAAAAAACGGTATCCGGAGCACAATACAGAAAAACTTTTACTACAAAAGTTGTAGCAGATTGTACCCTTAACACAACGGTCTGTAACTTTTTTGCTCCCAGATGCATCAATGAGCAGAATTTTTCAAAAATGTGGAAATTACAAGAGTGTTGAAAAAAAACGGTATCCGGGGCACAATACAGAAAATCTTTTACAACAAAAGTTGTAGCAAATTGTGCCCTTAACACAACGGTCTGTAACTATTTTGCTCCCAGATGCATCAATGAGCAGAATTTTTCAAAAATGTGGAAATTACAAGAGTGTTGAAAAAAAACGGTATCCGGAGCACAATACAGAAAATCTTTTACAACAAAAGTTGTAGCAAATTGTGCCCTTAACACAACGGTCTGTAACTATTTTGCTCCCAGATGCATCAATGAGCAGAATTTTTCAAAAATGTGGAAATTACAAGAGTGTTGAAAAAAAACGGTATCCGGGGCACAATACAGAAAATCTTTTACAACAAAAGTTGTAGCAAATTGTGCCCTTAACACAACGGTCTGTAACTATTTTGCTCCCAGATGCATCAATGAGCAGAATTTTTCAAAAATGTGGAAATTACAAGAGTGTTGAAAAAAAACGGTATCCGGAGCACAATACAGAAAATCTTTTACAACAAAAGTTGTAGCAAATTGTGCCCTTAACACAACGGTCTGTAACTATTTTGCTCCCAGATGCATCAAAGAGCAGAATTTTTCAAAAATGTGGAAATTACAAGAGTGTTGAAAAAAAACGGTATCCGGGGCACAATACAGAAAATCTTTTACAACAAAAGTTGTAGCAAATTGTGCCCTTAACACAACGGTCTGTAACTATTTTGCTCCCAGATGCATCAATGAGCAGAATTTTTCAAAAATGTGGAAATTACAAGAGTGTTGAAAAAAAACGGTATCCGGGGCAGAATACAGAAAATCTTTTACAACAAAAGTTGTAGCAAATTGTGCCCTTAACACAAAGGTCTGTAACTATTTTGCTCCCAGATGCATCAATGAGCAGAATTTTTCAAAAATGTGGAAATTACAAGAGTGTTGAAAAAAAACGGTATCCGGGGCAGAATACAGAAAATCTTTTACAACAAAAGTTGTAGCAAATTGTGCCCTTAACACAACGGTCTGTAACTATTTTGCTCCCAGATGCATTTATGAGCAGAATTTTTCAAAAATGTGGAAATTACAAGAGTGTTGAAAAAAACGGTATCCGGAGCACAATACAAAAAAACTTTTACTACAAAAGTTGTAGCAGATTGTACCCTTAACACAATGGTCTGTAACTTTTTTGCTCCCAGATGCATCAATGAGCAGAATTTTTCAAAAATGTGGAAATTACAAGAGTGTTGAAAAAAAACGGTATCCGGGGCACAATACAGAAAATCTTTTACAACAAAAGTTGTAGCAAATTGTGCCCTTAACACAACGGTCTGTAACTATTTTGCTCCCAGATGCATCAATGAGCAGAATTTTTCAAAAATGTGGAAATTACAAGAGTGTTGAAAAAAAACGGTATCCGGGGCACAATACAGAAAATCTTTTACAACAAAAGTTGTAGCAAATTGTGCCCTTAACACAACGGTCTGTAACTATTTTGCTCCCAGATGCATCAATGAGCAGAATTTTTCAAAAATGTGGAAATTACAAGAGTGTTGAAAAAAAACGGTATCCGGAGCACAATACAGAAAAACTTTTACTACAAAAGTTGTAGCAGATTGTACCCTTAACACAACGGTCTGTAACTTTTTTGCTCCCAGATGCATCAATGAGCAGAATTTTTCAAAAATGTGGAAATTACAAGAGTGTTGAAAAAAAACGGTATCCGGGGCACAATACAGAAAATCTTTTACAACAAAAGTTGTAGCAAATTGTGCCCTTAACACAACGGTCTGTAACTATTTTGCTCCCAGATGCATCAATGAGCAGAATTTTTCAAAAATGTGGAAATTACAAGAGTGTTGAAAAAAAACGGTATCCGGAGCACAATACAGAAAATCTTTTACAACAAAAGTTGTAGCAAATTGTGCCCTTAACACAACGGTCTGTAACTATTTTGCTCCCAGATGCATCAATGAGCAGAATTTTTCAAAAATGTGGAAATTACAAGAGTGTTGAAAAAAAACGGTATCCGGAGCACAATACAGAAAATCTTTTACAACAAAAGTTGTAGCAAATTGTGCCCTTAACACAACGGTCTGTAACTATTTTGCTCCCAGATGCATCAATGAGCAGAATTTTTCAAAAATGTGGAAATTACAAGAGTGTTGAAAAAAAACGGTATCCGGGGCACAATACAGAAAATCTTTTACAACAAAAGTTGTAGCAAATTGTGCCCTTAACACAACGGTCTGTAACTATTTTGCTCCCAGATGCATCAATGAGCAGAATTTTTCAAAAATGTGGAAATTACAAGAGTGTTGAAAAAAAACGGTATCCGGAGCACAATACAGAAAATCTTTTACAACAAAAGTTGTAGCAAATTGTGCCCTTAACACAACGGTCTGTAACTATTTTGCTCCCAGATGCATCAATGAGCAGAATTTTTCAAAAATGTGGAAATTACAAGAGTGTTGAAAAAAAACGGTATCCGGAGCACAATACAGAAAATCTTTTACAACAAAAGTTGTAGCAAATTGTGCCCTTAACACAACGGTCTGTAACTATTTTGCTCCCAGATGCATCAAAGAGCAGAATTTTTCAAAAATGTGGAAATTACAAGAGTGTTGAAAAAAAACGGTATCCGGGGCACAATACAGAAAATCTTTTACAACAAAAGTTGTAGCAAATTGTGCCCTTAACACAACGGTCTGTAACTATTTTGCTCCCAGATGCATCAATGAGCAGAATTTTTCAAAAATGTGGAAATTACAAGAGTGTTGAAAAAAAACGGTATCCGGGGCAGAATACAGAAAATCTTTTACAACAAAAGTTGTAGCAAATTGTGCCCTTAACACAACGGTCTGTAACTATTTTGCTCCCAGATGCATCTATGAGCAGAATCTTTCAAAAATGTGGAAATTACAAGAGTGTTGAAAAAAACGGTATCCGGAGCACAATACAGAAAAACTTTTACTACAAAAGTTGTAGCAGATTGTACCCTTAACACAATGGTCTGTAACTTTTTTGCTCCCAGATGCATCAATGAGCAGAATTTTTCAAAAATGTGGAAATTACAAGAGTGTTGAAAAAAAACGGTATCCGGGGCACAATACAGAAAATCTTTTACAACAAAAGTTGTAGCAAATTGTGCCCTTAACACAACGGTCTGTAACTATTTTGCTCCCAGATGCATCAATGAGCAGAATTTTTCAAAAATGTGGAAATTACAAGAGTGTTGAAAAAAAACGGTATCCGGAGCACAATACAGAAAATCTTTTACAACAAAAGTTGTAGCAAATTGTGCCCTTAACACAACGGTCTGTAACTATTTTGCTCCCAGATGCATCAATGAGCAGAATTTTTCAAAAATGTGGAAATTACAAGAGTGTTGAAAAAAAACGGTATCCGGAGCACAATACAGAAAATCTTTTACAACAAAAGTTGTAGCAAATTGTGCCCTTAACACAACGGTCTGTAACTATTTTGCTCCCAGATGCATCAATGAGCAGAATTTTTCAAAAATGTGGAAATTACAAGAGTGTTGAAAAAAAACGGTATCCGGAGCACAATACAGAAAATCTTTTACAACAAAAGTTGTAGCAAATTGTGCCCTTAACACAACGGTCTGTAACTATTTTGCTCCCAGATGCATCAAAGAGCAGAATTTTTCAAAAATGTGGAAATTACAAGAGTGTTGAAAAAAAACGGTATCCGGGGCACAATACAGAAAATCTTTTACAACAAAAGTTGTAGCAAATTGTGCCCTTAACACAACGGTCTGTAACTATTTTGCTCCCAGATGCATCAATGAGCAGAATTTTTCAAAAATGTGGAAATTACAAGAGTGTTGAAAAAAAACGGTATCCGGGGCAGAATACAGAAAATCTTTTACAACAAAAGTTGTAGCAAATTGTGCCCTTAACACAACGGTCTGTAACTATTTTGCTCCCAGATGCATCTATGAGCAGAATCTTTCAAAAATGTGGAAATTACAAGAGTGTTGAAAAAAACGGTATCCGGAGCACAATACAGAAAAACTTTTACTACAAAAGTTGTAGCAGATTGTACCCTTAACACAATGGTCTGTAACTTTTTTGCTCCCAGATGCATCAATGAGCAGAATTTTTCAAAAATGTGGAAATTACAAGAGTGTTGAAAAAAAACGGTATCCGGGGCACAATACAGAAAATCTTTTACAACAAAAGTTGTAGCAAATTGTGCCCTTAACACAACGGTCTGTAACTATTTTGCTCCCAGATGCATCAATGAGCAGAATTTTTCAAAAATGTGGAAATTACAAGAGTGTTGAAAAAAAACGGTATCCGGAGCACAATACAGAAAATCTTTTACAACAAAAGTTGTAGCAAATTGTGCCCTTAACACAACGGTCTGTAACAATTTTGCTCCCAGATGCATCAATGAGCAGAATTTTTCAAAAATGTGGAAATTACAAGAGTGTTGAAAAAAACGGTATCCGGAGCACAATACAGAAAAACTTTTACTACAAAAGTTGTAGCAGATTGTACAATTAACACAACGGTCTGTAACTATTTTGCTCCCAGATGCATCAATGAGCAGAATTTTTCAAAAATGTGGAAATTACAAGAGTGTTGAAAAAAAACGGTATCCGGAGCACAATACAGAAAATCTTTTACAACAAAAGTTGTAGCAAATTGTGCCCTTAACACAACGGTCTGTAACTATTTTGCTCCCAGATGCATCAATGAGCAGAATTTTTCAAAAATGTGGAAATTACAAGAGTGTTGAAAAAAAACGGTATCCGGAGCACAATACAGAAAATCTTTTACAACAAAAGTTGTAGCAAATTGTGCCCTTAACACAACGGTCTGTAACTATTTTGCTCCCAGATGCATCAATGAGCAGAATTTTTCAAAAATGTGGAAATTACAAGAGTGTTGAAAAAAAACGGTATCCGGAGCACAATACAGAAAAACTTTTACTACAAAAGTTGTAGCAGATTGTACCCTTAACACAACGGTCTGTAACTTTTTTGCTCCCAGATGCATCAATGAGCAGAATTTTTCAAAAATGTGGAAATTACAAGAGTGTTGAAAAAAAACGGTATCCGGGGCACAATACAGAAAATCTTTTACAACAAAAGTTGTAGCAAATTGTGCCCTTAACACAACGGTCTGTAACTATTTTGCTCCCAGATGCATCAATGAGCAGAATTTTTCAAAAATGTGGAAATTACAAGAGTGTTGAAAAAAAAACGGTATCCGGAGCACAATACAGAAAATCTTTTACAACAAAAGTTGTAGCAAATTGTGCCCTTAACACAACGGTCTGTAACTATTTTGCTCCCAGATGCATCAATGAGCAGAATTTTTCAAAAATGTGGAAATTACAAGAGTGTTGAAAAAAAACGGTATCTGGAGCACAATACAGAAAAACTTTTACTACAAAAGTTGTAGCAGATTGTACCCTTAACACAACGGTCTGTAACTTTTTTGCTCCCAGATGCATCAATGAGCAGAATTTTTCAAAAATGTGGAAATTACAAGAGTGTTGAAAAAAAACGGTATCCGGAGCACAATACAGAAAATCTTTTACAACAAAAGTTGTAGCAAATTGTGCCCTTAACACAACGGTCTGTAACTATTTTGCTCCCAGATGCATCAATGAGCAGAATTTTTCAAAAATGTGGAAATTACAAGAGTGTTGAAAAAAAACGGTATCCGGAGCACAATACAGAAAATCTTTTACAACAAAAGTTGTAGCAAATTGTGCCCTTAACACAACGGTCTGTAACTATTTTGCTCCCAGATGCATCAATGAGCAGAATTTTTCAAAAATGTGGAAATTACAAGAGTGTTGAAAAAAAACGGTATCCGGAGCACAATACAGAAAATCTTTTACAACAAAAGTTGTAGCAAATTGTGCCCTTAACACAACGGTCTGTAACTATTTTGCTCCCAGATGCATCAATGAGCAGAATTTTTCAAAAATGTGGAAATTACAAGAGTGTTGAAAAAAAACGGTATCCGGAGCACAATACAGAAAATCTTTTACAACAAAAGTTGTAGCAAATTGTGCCCTTAACACAACGGTCTGTAACTATTTTGCTCCCAGATGCATCAATGAGCAGAATTTTTCAAAAATGTGGAAATTACAAGAGTGTTGAAAAAAAACGGTATCCGGAGCACAATACAGAAAATCTTTTACAACAAAAGTTGTAGCAAATTGTGCCCTTAACACAACGGTCTGTAACTATTTTGCTCCCAGATGCATCAATGAGCAGAATTTTTCAAAAATGTGGGAATTACAAGAGTGTTGAAAAAAAACGGTATCCGGAGCACAATACAGAAAAACTTTTACTACAAAAGTTGTAGCAGATTGTACCCTTAACACAACGGTCTGGAACTATTTTGCTCCCAGATGCATCAATGAGCAGAATTTTTCAAAAATGTGGAAATTACAAGAGTGTTGAAAAAAAACGGTATCCGGGGCACAATACAGAAAATCTTTTACAACAAAAGTTGTAGCAAATTGTGCCCTTAACACAACGGTCTGTAACTATTTTGCTCCCAGATGCATCAATGAGCAGAATTTTTCAAAAATGTGGAAATTACAAGAGTGTTGAAAAAAACGGTATCCGGGGCACAATACAGAAAATCTTTTACAACAAAAGTTGTAGCAAATTGTGCCCTTAACACAACGGTCTGTAACTATTTTGCTCCCAGATGCATCAATGAGCAGAATTTTTCAAAAATGTGGAAATTACAAGAGTGTTGAAAAAAAACGTTATCCGGAGCACAATACAGAAAAACTTTTACTACAAAAGTTGTAGCAGATTGTACCCTTAACACAACGGTCTGTAACTATTTTGCTCCCAGATGCATCAATGAGCAGAATTTTTCAAAAATGTGGAAATTACAAGAGTGTTGAAAAAAAACGGTATCCGGGGCACAATACAGAAAATCTTTTACAACAAAAGTTGTAGCAAATTGTGCCCTTAACACAACGGTCTGTAACTATTTTGCTCCCAGATGCATCAATGAGCAGAATTTTTCAAAAATGTGGAAATTACAAGAGTGTTGAAAAAAACGGTATCCGGGGCACAATACAGAAAATCTTTTACAACAAAAGTTGTAGCAGATTGTACCCTTAACACAACGGTCTGTAACTTTTTTGCTCCCAGATGCATCAATGAGCAGAATTTTTCAAAAATGTGGAAATTACAAGGGTGTTGAAAAAAAACGGTATCCGGGGCACAATACAGAAAATCTTTTACAACAAAAGTTGTAGCAAATTGTGCCCTTAACACAACGGTCTGTAACTATTTTGCTCCCAGATGCATCAATGAGCAGAATTTTTCAAAAATGTGGAAATTACAAGAGTGTTGAAAAAAAACGGTATCCGGAGCACAATACAGAAAATCTTTTACAACAAAAGTTGTAGCAAATTGTGCCCTTAACACAACGGTCTGTAACTATTTTGCTCCCAGATGCATCAATGAGCAGAATTTTTCAAAAATGTGGAAATTACAAGAGTGTTGAAAAAAAACGGTATCCGGAGCACAATACAGAAAATCTTTTACAACAAAAGTTGTAGCAAATTGTGCCCTTAACACAACGGTCTGTAACTATTTTGCTCCCAGATGCATCAATGAGCAGAATTTTTCAAAAATGTGGAAATTACAAGAGTGTTGAAAAAAAACGGTATCCGGAGCACAATACAGAAAATCTTTTACAACAAAAGTTGTAGCAAATTGTGCCCTTAACACAACGGTCTGTAACTATTTTGCTCCCAGATGCATCAATGAGCAGAATTTTTCAAAAATGTGGGAATTACAAGAGTGTTGAAAAAAAACGGTATCCGGAGCACAATACAGAAAAACTTTTACTACAAAAGTTGTAGCAGATTGTACCCTTAACACAACGGTCTGGAACTATTTTGCTCCCAGATGCATCAATGAGCAGAATTTTTCAAAAATGTGGAAATTACAAGAGTGTTGAAAAAAAACGGTATCCGGGGCACAATACAGAAAATCTTTTACAACAAAAGTTGTAGCAAATTGTGCCCTTAACACAACGGTCTGTAACTATTTTGCTCCCAGATGCATCAATGAGCAGAATTTTTCAAAAATGTGGAAATTACAAGAGTGTTGAAAAAAACGGTATCCGGGGCACAATACAGAAAATCTTTTACAACAAAAGTTGTAGCAAATTGTGCCCTTAACACAACGGTCTGTAACTATTTTGCTCCCAGATGCATCAATGAGCAGAATTTTTCAAAAATGTGGAAATTACAAGAGTGTTGAAAAAAAACGGTATCCGGAGCACAATACAGAAAAACTTTTACTACAAAAGTTGTAGCAGATTGTACCCTTAACACAACGGTCTGTAACTATTTTGCTCCCAGATGCATCAATGAGCAGAATTTTTCAAAAATGTGGAAATTACAAGAGTGTTGAAAAAAAACGGTATCCGGGGCACAATACAAAAAATCTTTTACAACAAAAGTTGTAGCAAATTGTGCCCTTAACACAACGGTCTGTAACTATTTTGCTCCCAGATGCATCTATGAGCAGAATTTTTCAAAAATGTGGAAATTACAAGAGTGTTGAAAAAAAACGGTATCCGGGGCACAATACAGAAAATCTTTTACAACAAAAGTTGTAGCAAATTGTGCCCTTAACACAACGGTCTGTAACTATTTTGCTCCCAGATGCATCTATGAGCAGAATTTTTCAAAAATGTGGAAATTACAAGAGTGTTGAAAAAAAACGGTATCCGGGGCACAATACAGAAAATCTTTTACAACAAAAGTTGTAGCAAATTGTGCCCTTAACACAACGGTCTGTAACTATTTTGCTCCCAGATGCATCAATGAGCAGAATTTTTCAAAAATGTGGAAATTACAAGAGTGTTGAAAAAAAACGTTATCCGGAGCACAATACAGAAAAACTTTTACTACAAAAGTTGTAGCAGATTGTACCCTTAACACAACGGTCTGTAACTATTTTGCTCCCAGATGCATCAATGAGCAGAATTTTTCAAAAATGTGGAAATTACAAGAGTGTTGAAAAAAAACGGTATCCGGGGCACAATACAGAAAATCTTTTACAACAAAAGTTGTAGCAAATTGTGCCCTTAACACAACGGTCTGTAACTATTTTGCTCCCAGATGCATCAATGAGCAGAATTTTTCAAAAATGTGGAAATTACAAGAGTGTTGAAAAAAACGGTATCCGGGGCACAATACAGAAAATCTTTTACAACAAAAGTTGTAGCAGATTGTACCCTTAACACAACGGTCTGTAACTTTTTTGCTCCCAGATGCATCAATGAGCAGAATTTTTCAAAAATGTGGAAATTACAAGGGTGTTGAAAAAAAACGGTATCCGGGGCACAATACAGAAAATCTTTTACAACAAAAGTTGTAGCAAATTGTGCCCTTAACACAACGGTCTGTAACTATTTTGCTCCCAGATGCATCAATGAGCAGAATTTTTCAAAAATGTGGAAATTACAAGAGTGTTGAAAAAAAACGGTATCCGGAGCACAATACAGAAAATCTTTTACAACAAAAGTTGTAGCAAATTGTGCCCTTAACACAACGGTCTGTAACTATTTTGCTCCCAGATGCATCAATGAGCAGAATTTTTCAAAAATGTGGAAATTACAAGAGTGTTGAAAAAAAACGGTATCCGGAGCACAATACAGAAAATCTTTTACAACAAAAGTTGTAGCAAATTGTGCCCTTAACACAACGGTCTGTAACTATTTTGCTCCCAGATGCATCAATGAGCAGAATTTTTCAAAAATGTGGAAATTACAAGAGTGTTGAAAAAAAACGGTATCCGGAGCACAATACAGAAAATCTTTTACAACAAAAGTTGTAGCAAATTGTGCCCTTAACACAACGGTCTGTAACTATTTTGCTCCCAGATGCATCAATGAGCAGAATTTTTCAAAAATGTGGGAATTACAAGAGTGTTGAAAAAAAACGGTATCCGGAGCACAATACAGAAAAACTTTTACTACAAAAGTTGTAGCAGATTGTACCCTTAACACAACGGTCTGGAACTATTTTGCTCCCAGATGCATCAATGAGCAGAATTTTTCAAAAATGTGGAAATTACAAGAGTGTTGAAAAAAAACGGTATCCGGGGCACAATACAGAAAATCTTTTACAACAAAAGTTGTAGCAAATTGTGCCCTTAACACAACGGTCTGTAACTATTTTGCTCCCAGATGCATCAATGAGCAGAATTTTTCAAAAATGTGGAGATTACAAGAGTGTTGAAAAAAACGGTATCCGGGGCACAATACAGAAAATCTTTTACAACAAAAGTTGTAGCAAATTGTGCCCTTAACACAACGGTCTGTAACTATTTTGCTCCCAGATGCATCAATGAGCAGAATTTTTCAAAAATGTGGAAATTACAAGAGTGTTGAAAAAAAACGGTATCCGGAGCACAATACAGAAAAACTTTTACTACAAAAGTTGTAGCAGATTGTACCCTTAACACAACGGTCTGTAACTATTTTGCTCCCAGATGCATCAATGAGCAGAATTTTTCAAAAATGTGGAAATTACAAGAGTGTTGAAAAAAAACGGTATCCGGGGCACAATACAGAAAATCTTTTACAACAAAAGTTGTAGCAAATTGTGCCCTTAACACAACGGTCTGTAACTATTTTGCTCCCAGATGCATCTATGAGCAGAATTTTTCAAAAATGTGGAAATTACAAGAGTGTTGAAAAAAAACGGTATCCGGGGCACAATACAGAAAATCTTTTACAACAAAAGTTGTAGCAAATTGTGCCCTTAACACAACGGTCTGTAACTATTTTGCTCCCAGATGCATCAATGAGCAGAATTTTTCAAAAATGTGGAAATTACAAGAGTGTTGAAAAAAAACGGTATCCGGAGCACAATACAGAAAATCTTTTACAACAAAAGTTGTAGCAAATTGTGCCCTTAACACAACGGTCTGTAACTATTTTGCTCCCAGATGCATCAATGAGCAGAATTTTTCAAAAATGTGGAAATTACAAGAGTGTTGAAAAAAAACGGTATCCGGAGCACAATACAGAAAATCTTTTACAACAAAAGTTGTAGCAAATTGTGCCCTTAACACAACGGTCTGTAACTATTTTGCTCCCAGATGCATCAATGAGCAGAATTTTTCAAAAATGTGGAAATTACAAGAGTGTTGAAAAAAGACGGTATCCGGGGCACAATACAGAAAATCTTTTACAACAAAAGTTGTAGCAAATTGTGCCCTTAACACAACGGTCTGTAACTATTTTGCTCCCAGATGCATCAATGAGCAGAATTTTTCAAAAATGTGGAAATTACAAGAGTGTTGAAAAAAAACGGTATCCGGGGCACAATACAGAAAATCTTTTACAACAAAAGTTGTAGCAAATTGTGCCCTTAACACAACGGTCTGTAACTATTTTGCTCCCAGATGCATCAATGAGCAGAATTTTTCAAAAATATGGAAATTACAAGAGTGTTGAAAAAAACGGTATCCGGAGCACAATACAGAAAATCTTTTACAACAAAAGTTGTAGCAAATTGTGCCCTTAACACAACGGTCTGTAACTATTTTGCTCCCAGATGCATCAACGAGCAGAATTTTTCAAAAATGTGGAAATTACAAGAGTGTTGAAAAAAAACGGTATCCGGAGCACAATACAGAAAATCTTTTACAACAAAAGTTGTAGCAAATTGTGCCCTTAACACAACGGTCTGTAACTATTTTGCTCCCAGATGCATCAATGAGCAGAATTTTTCAAAAATGTGGAAATTACAAGAGTGTTGAAAAAAAACGGTATCCGGGGCACAATACAGAAAATCTTTTACAACAAAAGTTGTAGCAAATAGTGCCCTTAACACAACGGTCTGTAACTATTTTGCTCCCAGATGCATCAATGAGCAGAATTTTTCAAAAATGTGGAAATTACAAGAGTGTTGAAAAAAAACGGTATCCGGGGCACAATACAGAAAATCTTTTACAACAAAAGTTGTAGCAAATTGTGCCCTTAACACAACGGTCTGTAACTATTTTGCTCCCAGATGCATCAACGAGCAGAATTTTTCAAAAATGTGGAAATTACAAGAGTGTTGAAAAAAAACGGTATCCGGAGCACAATACAGAAAATCTTTTACAACAAAAGTTGTAGCAAATTGTGCCCTTAACACAACGGTCTGTAACTATTTTGCTCCCAGATGCATCAATGAGCAGAATTTTTCAAAAATGTGGAAATTACAAGAGTGTTGAAAAAAAACGGTATCCGGGGCACAATACAGAAAATCTTTTACAACAAAAGTTGTAGCAAATAGTGCCCTTAACACAACGGTCTGTAACTATTTTGCTCCCAGATGCATCAATGAGCAGAATTTTTCAAAAATGTGGAAATTACAAGAGTGTTGAAAAAAAACGGTATCCGGGGCACAATACAGAAAATCTTTTACAACAAAAGTTGTAGCAAATTGTGCCCTTAACACAACGGTCTGTAACTATTTTGCTCCCAGATGCATCAATGAGCAGAATTTTTCAAAAATGTGGAAATTACAAGAGTGTTGAAAAAAAACGGTATCCGGGCACAATACAGAAAATCTTTTACAACAAAAGTTGTAGCAAATAGTGCCCTTAACACAACGGTCTGTAACTATTTTGCTCCCAGATGCATCAATGAGCAGAATTTTTCAAAAATGTGGAAATTACAAGAGTGTTGAAAAAAAACGGTATCCGGGGCACAATACAGAAAATCTTTTACAACAAAAGTTGTAGCAAATTGTGCCCTTAACACAACGGTCTGTAACTATTTTGCTCCCAGATGCATCTATGAGCAGAATTTTTCAAAAATGTGGAAATTACAAGAGTGTTGAAAAAAAACGGTATCCGGGGCACAATACAGAAAATCTTTTACAACAAAAGTTGTAGCAAATTGTGCCCTTAACACAACGGTCTGTAACTATTTTGCTCCCAGATGCATCAATGAGCAGAATTTTTCAAAAATGTGGAAATTACAAGAGTGTTGAAAAAAAACGTTATCCGGGGCACAATACAGAAAATCTTTTACAACAAAAGTTGTAGCAAATTGTGCCCTTAACAGAACGGTCTGTAACTATTTTGCTCCCAGATGCATCTATGAGCAGAATTTTTCAAAAATGTGGAAATTACAAGAGTGTTGAAAAAAAACGGTATCCGGGGCACAATACAGAAAATCTTTTACAACAAAAGTTGTAGCAAATTGTGCCCTTAACACAACGGTCTGTAACTATTTTGCTCCCAGATGCATCAATGAGCAGAATTTTTCAAAAATGTGGAAATTACAAGAATGTTGAAAAAAAACGGTATCCGGAGCACAATACAGAAAATCTTTTACAACAAAAGTTGTAGCAAATTGTGCCCTTAACACAACGGTCTGTAACTATTTTGCTCCCAGATGCATCAATGAGCAGAATTTTTCAAAAATGTGGAAATTACAAGAGTGTTGAAAAAAAACGGTATCCGGAGCACAATACAGAAAAACTTTTACTACAAAAGTTGTAGCAGATTGTACCCTTAACACAACGGTCTGTAACTTTTTTGCTCCCAGATGCATCAATGAGCAGAATTTTTCAAAAATGTGGAAATTACAAGAGTGTTGAAAAAAAACGGTATCCGGGGCACAATACAGAAAATCTTTTACAACAAAAGTTGTAGCAAATTGTGCCCTTAACACAACGGTCTGTAACTATTTTGCTCCCAGATGCATCAATGAGCAGAATTTTTCAAAAATGTGGAAATTACAAGAGTGTTGAAAAAAAACGGTATCCGGAGCACAATACAGAAAATCTTTTACAACAAAAGTTGTAGCAAATTGTGCCCTTAACACAACGGTCTGTAACTATTTTGCTCCCAGATGCATCAATGAGCAGAATTTTTCAAAAATGTGGAAATTACAAGAGTGTTGAAAAAAAACGGTATCCGGGGCACAATACAGAAAATCTTTTACAACAAAAGTTGTAGCAAATAGTGCCCTTAACACAACGGTCTGTAACTATTTTGCTCCCAGATGCATCAATGAGCAGAATTTTTCAAAAATGTGGAAATTACAAGAGTGTTGAAAAAAAACGGTATCCGGGGCACAATACAGAAAATCTTTTACAACAAAAGTTGTAGCAAATTGTGCCCTTAACACAACGGTCTGTAACTATTTTGCTCCCAGATGCATCTATGAGCAGAATTTTTCAAAAATGTGGAAATTACAAGAGTGTTGAAAAAAAACGGTATCCGGGGCACAATACAGAAAATCTTTTACAACAAAAGTTGTAGCAAATTGTGCCCTTAACACAACGGTCTGTAACTATTTTGCTCCCAGATGCATCAATGAGCAGAATTTTTCAAAAATGTGGAAATTACAAGAGTGTTGAAAAAAAACGTTATCCGGGGCACAATACAGAAAATCTTTTACAACAAAAGTTGTAGCAAATTGTGCCCTTAACATAACGGTCTGTAACTATTTTGCTCCCAGATGCATCTATGAGCAGAATTTTTCAAAAATGTGGAAATTACAAGAGTGTTGAAAAAAAACGGTATCCGGGGCACAATACAGAAAATCTTTTACAACAAAAGTTGTAGCAAATTGTGCCCTTAACACAACGGTCTGTAACTATTTTGCTCCCAGATGCATCAATGAGCAGAATTTTTCAAAAATGTGGAAATTACAAGAATGTTGAAAAAAAACGATATCCGGAGCACAATACAGAAAATCTTTTACAACAAAAGTTGTAGCAAATTGTGCCCTTAACACAACGGTCTGTAACTATTTTGCTCCCAGATGCATCAATGAGCAGAATTTTTCAAAAATGTGGAAATTACAAGAGTGTTGAAAAAAAACGGTATCCGGAGCACAATACAGAAAAACTTTTACTACAAAAGTTGTAGCAAATTGTGCCCTTAACACAACGGTCTGTAACTATTTTGCTCCCAGATGCATCAATGAGCAGAATTTTTCAAAAATGTGGAAATTACAAGAGTGTTGAAAAAAAACGGTATCCGGGGCACAATACAGAAAATCTTTTACAACAAAAGTTGTAGCAAATTGTGCCCTTAACACAACGGTCTGTAACTATTTTGCTCCCAGATGCATCAATGAGCAGAATTTTTCAAAAATGTGGAAATTACAAGAGTGTTGAAAAAAAACGGTATCTGGAGCACAATACAGAAAATCTTTTACAACAAAAGTCGTAGCAAATTGTGCCCTTAACACAACGGTCTGTAACTATTTTGCTCCCAGATGCATCAATGAGCAGAATTTTTCAAAAATGTGGAAATTACAAGAGTGTTGAAAAAAAACGGTATCCGGAGCACAATACAGAAAATCTTTTACAACAAAAGTTGTAGCAAATTGTGCCCTTAACACAACGGTCTGTAACTATTTTGCTCCCAGATGCATCAATGAGCAGAATTTTTCAAAAATGTGGAAATTACAAGAGTGTTGAAAAAAAACGGTATCCGGAGCACAATACAGAAAATCTTTTACAACAAAAGTTGTAGCAAATTGTGCCCTTAACACAACGGTCTGTAACTATTTTGCTCCCAGATGCATCAATGAGCAGAATTTTTCAAAAATGTGGAAATTACAAGAGTGTTGAAAAAAAACGGTATCCGGAGCACAATACAGAAAATCTTTTACAACAAAAGTTGTAGCAAATTGTGCCCTTAACACAACGGTCTGTAACTATTTTGCTCCCAGATGCATCAATGAGCAGAATTTTTCAAAAATGTGGGAATTACAAGAGTGTTGAAAAAAAACGGTATCCGGAGTACAATACAGAAAAACTTTTACTACAAAAGTTGTAGCAGATTGTACCCTTAACACAACGGTCTGTAACTATTTTGCTCCCAGATGCATCAATGAGCAGAATTTTTCAAAAATGTGGAAATTACAAGAGTGTTGAAAAAAAACGGTATCCGGGGCACAATACAGAAAATCTTTTACAACAAAAGTTGTAGCAAATTGTGCCCTTAACACAACGGTCTGTAACTATTTTGCTCCCAGATGCATCAATGAGCAGAATTTTTCAAAAATGTGGAAATTACAAGAGTGTTGAAAAAAAACGGTATCCGGGGCACAATACAGAAAATCTTTTACAACAAAAGTTGTAGCAAATTGTGCCCTTAACACAACGGTCTGTAACTATTTTGCTCCCAGATGCATCAATGAGCAGAATTTTTCAAAAATGTGGAAATTACAAGAGTGTTGAAAAAAAACGGTATCCGGAGCACAATACAGAAAATCTTTTACTACAAAAGTTATAGCAAATTGTGCCCTTAACACAACGGTCTGTAACTTTTCATCTCGGTCTTGTCATAGTTACTCCCGCCGTTTACCCGCGCTTGCTTGAATTTCTTCACTATGACATTCAGAGCACTGGGCAGAAATCATATTGCGTCAACACCCGCAGGGGCCATCGCAATGCTTTGTTTTAATTAGACAGTCGAATTCCCCCAGTCCGTGCCAGTTCTGAGCTGATCGTTGAATGGCGGCCGAAGAGGGCACCGGCGGCGAGCCGAAACTCGCTGAAACCGGGCCTCGCAGCAAGGAAGTTCCGCAGGAGGCCAAGGCACGGGACCGAGCTCGGATCCGATACGCCGCGCGTCGCGAAACGACACGGCGCACTTCACCTCGCCCAGGCCCGGCATGTCAGCCCTTACCCGCTTCCCGACCAAGCCCAACGCGCCCCGATCCTCAGAGCCAATCCTTATCCCGAAGTTACGGATCCAATTTGCCGACTTCCCTTACCTACATTATTCTATCGACTAGAGGCTCTTCACCTTGGAGACCTGCTGCGGATATGGGTACGAACCGGCGCGACACCTCCACGTAGCCCTCTCCTGGATTTTCAAGGTCCGAGGGGAAGATCCGGACACCGCCGCAACTGCGGTGCTCTTCGCGCTCCAAACCATATCTCCCTGCTAGAGGATTCCATGGAACTCGAGCGCTTATGCAGAAAAGAAAACTCTTCCCGGATCTCCCGACGGCGTCTCCAGGTCCTTTTGGGTTGCCCCGACGAACTCTCTTGCGAGGGCCCGACTTAATTACGGTTCCGCTGCCGGGTTCCGGAATAGGAACCGGATTCCCTTTCGCCCGTCGGGTGTGCGACACCTTTTAGTTATACTATATTATTATTTATTCAGAGCGATTTGAAACGATATTTGTTTCGCGCTCGCTCGCTTCGTTCTCAACGTTTCTTTACCGTATTGTCGTCGTATCGTTCTCTTAGGAGCGCAACACGCCAAAGAAAAATTAAGATGCCTGTTCTCGTTATATTGTTGGGACAGCGGTAACGCCGTCGTAACAACGACGACCGTCTGTACGCGCACAAACCGAAACGAGAAAACAATAACATCCGTCATCATCGATTGGCGGCGGCTACGGCAATACGAACGACGGCAAAAGAACGTGAGCGGCGGCTGCTGCGATATCGAAACTTCGCTATATTCAAATAAATACATAAAAAGAAACGTTACAAAGGTACACCAACATCGACATCGGCTTTCGCCTAGGGCTTAGGATCGACTGACTCGTGTGCAACGGCTGTTCACACGAAACCAACGCCTTTCATGGTATCCCATAAGCGTCGATTTTGGCGCTTTAACTCGGCGTTTGGTTCATCCCACAGCGCCAGTTCTGCTTACCAAAAGTGGCCCACTTGGCACTCGTTGATCCGAATGTATCTCGCGGCTCCACGCTTTAAGCAAGCCGGAGATCTCACCCATTTAAAGTTTGAGAATAGGTTGAGGCCGTTTCGACCCCAATGCCTCTAATCATTCGCTTTACCGAATGAGACTCGCAATGCGAGCGCCAGCTATCCTGAGGGAAACTTCGGAGGGAACCAGCTACTAGAAGGTTCGATTAGTCTTTCGCCCCTATACCCAGTTCCGACGATCGATTTGCACGTCAGAATCGCTACGGACCTCCATCAGGGTTTCCCCTGACTTCGTCCTGACCAGGCATAGTTCACCATCTTTCGGGTCCCAGCGTGTACGCTCTGGGTGCGCCTCATCTCGCGATGAGAACGAGACGCCCCGGGAGTGCGGGGCCCGTTCGAGAACGGACCCATCCTCCCTCGGTCCGCGCGAGGCGGACCTTCACTTTCATTGCGCCTTTAGGTTTATCAGAGTCCCAATGACTCGCGCACATGCTAGACTCCTTGGTCCGTGTTTCAAGACGGCTCCTGAAAGTACCCAAAGCTATAGCGCCGTAGACTGGCGTGTATTAAATTTTGGGGTCTGTCCGAGGATAACGTCGCCAACAGCCGAACGTTCGAAGATCCGGTACCAGGCCCGGACGCCTCGATTGACGTTCGCGCTTGCGACGAGCCGGACGCGAACAAGTCGCGGCCCCACGCCTTAGTTATACCGTCGGTCGAGCCGGTCGGGACACCGCGGGTCCGAACGCTCATAATAACGGCGTTCGGTCTCCACCGCGGGCCTTAAACCGACGCCCAACGGGTCACGACGTCCTACAGGAGGAGAAGTGCACGCGTTCAATGCCCGATCGTTCGACGTGCCGTGCGGGCTGACACACCCGTGAGGGGGGCAGCTCGTCAACAAAACACGAAGCTCGCGAACACTGGTCGCGTTGAATCTCCCCTTTCGACCTTTCGGGTTTCTCAGGTTTACCCCTGAACGGTTTCACGTACTATTGAACTCTCTCTTCAAAGTTCTTTTCAACTTTCCCTCACGGTACTTGTTCGCTATCGGTCTCGTGGTCATATTTAGCCTTAGATGGAGTTTACCACCCACTTAGGGCTGCACTCTCAAGCAACCCGACTCTGAGGAGAGATCCTCCCGCTACCGACGGCCGCCTCTACGGGCCTGGCACCCTCTCTGGGTAAGTGGCCCCGTTCAAGAAGGACTTGGGCTCGCCGTGCGATCTCGGGATAGCGGATCCTCCCTAACACCACATTTCCCGGCGTCCGTTTCCGGCCGCGGGATTCGGTGCTGGGCTTTTCCCTGTTCGCTCGCCGCTACTAAGGGAATCCTTGTTAGTTTCTTTTCCTCCGCTTAATAATATGCTTAAATTCAGCGGGTACTCTCACCTGCTCTGAGGTCGCGTTTCACAAGAGCGAGTCGGAGGAGTAGCTTTTTCTTAAAAATATAAAATTATTAAGTTGCCGCCGCCAAGTTCTCTAGCTCTCTTACATTACAACGTATATTTTTTTAACAAAAATATATCATCGCCTCGGTCACACAAACGGCACGCACCCGTCGATATATTCGCGCGCTCTTTCGGCGGTAGTTAAAATAACAAACATAACATAGCGATCCGTCGCTTCGATGGGCGACGAGTACGGAAGGAGAGCGCAAAACGCTCTCTCAATCACCTCGCTAAGCGTGGTTGTTACCACTTCTCGCTACGCTGACGCGCGAATATCGATACTCTACGCGATCTGACGAAGCCGTGTTGTATTGTTTTATTAACGCTAAACGTGACTGTACATCGCATCGCCGCCTCCGAACATAGATACGTCATTTTTAATCCGACAAGCGAAAAATATTAATTACTACGACGACTCGCTCGCGTTGGGCGGTCAGACCGTTCGTAAAAAATTTCCATTAGTCGTTGCCGTTCGGCGTACATGCGGGGCTGTTATAATACGACGACGCCCGTTTTATGCGGTAAAACAAACTCTCTGACACGTCGATCACAATCGAGTTCGGACTGGCGTATGTAACACGACGAGACCGTATATTACTGGATATACTGGTGCACGTCGCTCGCCGCGAACCAATAAAGGCGTTAATTTTAATCGACGCTAAACGAACGGACGAGCTCGCCGCCCTCTGCTATGGAGGGACGGTCGAAGCGGGCCGGACTTGTTCGCGAACGATCAGATATTTGCCACGACGCACCGCGCCGTTTATCGGCGCGTAGCGCGCCCGGCAGTCGTGAAAATTGAAACGACCCTCAGCCAGGAGTGGTCCAGGAACAGTATCCGAAGACCGCAATGTGCGTTCGAAGTGTCGATGTTCAAGTGTCCTGCAGTTCACAATTTGACGCGCAATTAGCTGCGTTCTTCATCGACCCACGAGCCAAGTGATCCACCGTTCAGGGTAATCTTTTTTGATCACGTTACGTAAAGTAACAACGCCAGCTCGTGCGCACTCTCTGTTGCGCGGTAGCGGCGGATTTGGGCTAGTTTTACACGTACAAGTTAACAACATTTACGCTTGGTAATTGCATTTATTAACACAGGCGTTATATTATCGCTCCGCCAGGCGGCTTTACGACGCAAACACCGGCGGCCAAGACGACGACGACAGTTTCCTCGAACGTCGTACGACGAAATATAGCCGGCGAGAGGGACGAGCGCTCGCCCGCCGATCGTGCGTGGCGGCGGAACAACTAAGCGCTCCCGTCGTCGTTTATTGTCGGGCCTTGCGATTATAAATTTTGGGCGAACATCATTTTACCACCGTCGGAGTGCCGCACTCGTCGTCCTCAATGGAGGAGGTTGGTGCGCTTCTCCTTTTCGCAGATACTAAACCGAACTCGCGCGCGTTATACGAATGGTAACGCGCAGCGGTCGTGTTTCCCTACGATAGGTACCCAAAAAAATTATTAAATAATCGAAAGCCTCGATCGGTCTCCGACGGGTTTCCGTCGTCTTTCGACGGACTACGACCACACTCTTTAAATGCGTCCAAGCCGCTCTGGATTTCCGGAGCGACAACGTGATGCGTTCGAAAAATATGACCGCTTCGAAACACCTAGGTTTCGCCCCATCTCGCGAGATGGTGTACGTACGACGAGGACGTACCACTCTATTCACGACAAGATTAAGAGACTACTAATCGATGTTCTCTGCGGTCGATATTATTACGTTTAAAAGCGCGTCGAGCGTGCTTTAGCTGTGTGTAAGACGAGCGGCGACGTCTTATAATATTATTGTTCATGCAAGAACGCATTGTCGAACCTCGAACGCGCATGATCCACTCGGGGGCGTGCGCCCTCTAACGTTATCCTCACCTTTATCATTATCGATAAATCGTTCACGCGCACGAGTCGAATTTAAATGTAAAGAAGAGGTAGTGAGTGACAATATAGATATATATACGTAAGACAATTTTATCTTTTATTTTCATATTTATTAACATTTGAAATCAGCACCTCCTCGTTAATTACCCAGCTTATTGCTGCGCGTACATTTATGGTCCTTCGAGCCGGATTCGGCATTTTGATTACCGGTTTTTGGGCAAATTTAACGCCGTCTCTTGTCAATCGCCATTTTTCCTCACGCCTTTCTTCACGTTTTTCGTTCTACAAATCTGAGTTTTTCATCGTCATCTCAGCAATTAAACCCAACAACTATTTCGTTTAAACCTGAAAATAATAAAACAATTATTAATATCAATATATTTTTCTTGTTTAAAGAAAACCTCTTTGACGTTGCGCGTTGTCAATCCTTCTTTTGGAATATCTACTTTATTCTTTATCAGTTTTTAAATTCTCCCTTGAGAATCTATTCCCCTTGGAATAATTTTGATTTCTTTTACTTCCACATTTTCTGGAATATTTTTCTTTTCATTTTTTTTCTTAATTCTCCCTTGAGAATCTATTCCCCTTGGAATAATTTGGATTTCCTTTACCTCCAAGTTTTTTGGAACATTTTTCTTTTAATTTTTTTTTTTCTTCTTAATTCTCCTTTGAGAATCTATTCCCCTTGGAATAATTTTGATTTTTCTTACTTTGCACATTTCTGGAATATCTTTCTTTTAGTTTTGCTTCATTCTCCCTTGAGAATTCATTCCCCCTGGAATTTCATTATTATTTTTTTTTTTTTTCTTCTTCTGGGAATTTATTGCCCTTGCAACTTAAATTCTTACCTCAATATTCTTACAATAGAATATATTATAATTTTCATTTTGATTTTCCCTTTAGGGTGTTTCCCATTGGCTACCTTAATTATCCCCATTCATATTAACTTTCCTAAGTCTCCCTTGAGATGGACAAGCTTACAAAATTAAAGTTACGACGAAGTGTTTTCCAAAATCGTCTTACCGAGGCTCGAGACAGTGGTCAAACTGCTTCCGATGATTCCTCTCTACAACTCATCTTTCTTGAACAAGCCAAACGTGCTGATAAAGCTTACGACGAATTTACAACCATTCACAATCAAATTATAGGACTTATTGAAGAAACAGACTTTGATGATCAAGATAAAATTCGCAAAGATGTTGATACGGCCTATTTTACTATAAAGGCTCTCTTTCACAAAATGCAACAACCCGATGCTTCCGATTCTGTTCCAGCTCCGTCTACGCCTAAATTAAATAAAATTGTCATTCCGACTTTCGATGGAAATTATAAAAACTGGCCGACATTTTTTGATTTATTTAGAACGTTAATTCATGAAAACGATTCCTTGTCACCAGTGGCAAAGTATCAATATTTGCTTACTTCCTTGAAAGGAGAAGCGTTTAATTTGTTAAAGGGCCTTCCCGTCACAAATGAAAACTATTCCATTGCCTATACCACCTTAAAAGGAAGATATCAGAACAAGCGTCATTTGGCTACGCTTTATTTTAACGAGATTATAAATTTAAAACCTGTTCATGATGAATCGTCCAAGTCTTTCCGACATTTTATTGATACCTTCAAAGAGAATGTTGAAGGGTTTCGATCGCTTAAGTTTCCCGTTCAACATTGGGATTTTCTCTTATTCAATCTTCTTCTTCTGAAGATCAACACCGCAACAAAGACGAAATTTGAATCCGAACACGCGTCAGTTGAAATTCCAACGTACACTCAATTAATTGATTTCCTGGAAAAGCAGGCAAAAGCTTTGAATTCAGTTTCACTCACGTCAAATGAAAAAACTCACCTGAATCAATCAAAATCGTCTCAAAATATTCGTAACAAGCCATCCATCAATCTGAAGGTTGAAGAGGCCACAAAAATTAAATGTGTGTTGTGTTCCCAATCACATCCATTATATCGATGTTCAACATTTCACGCAAAATCTGCAGCCGATAGATTATCATTTGCCAGAGACAACAACTTATGTCGCAATTGCCTTAATAACTCGCATCAAACAAATAGCTGTTCATCTACTCATCGTTGTAGAGTTTGCCATCAAAAACACCACAGCTCTTTACACTTCGATAATTCTAAATCGTCATTGGTTCACGTTGGAACTACAGCCTGTGATGTCAGTCAAACCTCCGACCCTACAAATCAACAGATTATTTTACCGATCGCCTTTTTGCAAATCAAAGATCGATTTGGTACATTACATCTCGTTCGAGCCTTAATAGACTCAGGAAGTATGTCCAACTTCATTACAGCAAAACTTGCTAAAAAACTTCGTTTGCCTCGGACTCGAAATACTTCATTGGAAATCAGAGGCCTTAATTCTATGACTTCTGTATGCAACAAAGGAAAAGTTAAATGTTATGTTCAACCATGCCACACGTCACAACCGTCTTTTGATTTTGATGCCATAATTACACCCAACATATGCTCTGATCAACCCACTTATCAAGACATTCAAATGGCTTATGAACATCTAAAAAACTTAAATTTTCAAAAGGAATTTAAATCGAATCTTAAAGAAGTTGATTTACTTCTGGGTGCGGAATTAGTACCTCAAATCCTTACTAGTGGTCGTATACGAGAAGGTCCCAACGATCCAGTCGCAGTTGAATCCGTTTTCGGTTGGTTGCTTATGGGACGTTCTTCATTATCTTCATCGACACCAACATCAACTTGTTTGTCAACTATAGCTTCTTCATGTTCACTTGATCATACGATACAAAAGTTTTGGGAAATTGAGTCGATTCCCGTGAAATCTTTATTCACCCCGGAAGAAGAACCCTGTGAAAAACATTTCCGAGATAATTATACACGTACGACTGGTGGTAGATTCATCGTTTCCTTACCCTTCAAGTCCAATAAACCTACACTGGGAGATTCCTATCAAACTGCTCTCACAAGATTTAAATCCTTAGAAAACCGTTTGCTTAAAAATCCTTCTTTACATGACGACTACATATCCTTTATGTCTGATTATCTTTCCTCCGGTCACATGTCTTTAAATACCGTCAGCTCACCTCTTTCCTCAGCCACATACTACATTCCTCATCATTGTGTAATGCGCGCAGAAAGCGCATCCACCAAGCTTCGTGTCGTCTTCGACGCCTCGGCGATGTCTTCGAATGGGAAATCGTTAAACGATAACTTACTGATTGGTCCCAAGTTACAACAGGACATCGTCAAGGTTTGCTTAATTTTCGATGTTACAAATTTGCCTTCACGTGCGACATAAAGCAGATGTACCGCCAAATTTTGATTTCCCCTCAAGATAGGAATTATCAACGAATCCTTTGGCGATTCTCTCCTCAAGAGCCATTACAAGAATTCATTCTTAATACAGTTACGTATGGCGTATCATCGGCTCCGTTCTTAGCCCTGCGCACTCTGTTGGAACTGGCTAATCTATATATTAATGAATATCCTTTAGCTGCAAATATCTTAAAAAATAATATCTACGTTGATGATATCGTCACTGGGACAAATTCCATCAAAGAAGGTCTTACCTTACAAAAGGAATTAATCACACTTTTAAAAAAAGGAGGTTTTGAGCTGAGGAAGTGGGCCAGTAACTGCAACGAAATCTTACGATCGGTCTCGGAAAGCGATATACAAACTCCAATATCAATGGACTACGATGAAATATCCTGCGTCAAGGTTCTGGGACTACAATGGGACCCCAATAGCGATATGTTTCACTATTCCCATTCTCCTCGTCCCTCACTTTCCACAAAACGATCTAGTTTGTCTGACATTTCTCGCATCTATGACCCTTTGGGCTTTTTAACCCCCTGTACCTTTAAAGCAAAATGTTTTATTCAGCAACTTTGGCAACTGAATCTTGAGTGGGATGAAATTCCTCCATATCACATTGCTCAAAATTGGCAAGATTTTAGAGTTAAATTAAAATTATTATCTAACTTACGTGTACCACGATTAATAATTCCCGATGACTCAAACTCAATCCAACTTCATTTGTTTTGCGACGCTTCGCAAAGTGGCTACTGTGCGGTAGCATATTTTCGATGTGTTACACCTCAATCTGTGACGACTTCTTTTATCTGCGGTAAATCCCGCGTAGCTCCTCTTAAAACTCTCTCAGTCCCTCGACTTGAGCTTTGTGCAGCGGTATTGCTCGCCGATCTTTTAAAAATTATTCAGGAAAATCTATCTCCTGAAATTAAAATAACCTCTGTTACCGCCTGGTCAGATTCCCAGGTTGTTTTAAATTGGGTAACTTCTTTACCTCACAAATGGAAAGTATTTGTATCTAATCGGGTGAGCCACATTCAGGAAATATTACCTCCAACCTCATGGAAATATGTCCCATCATCGGACAATCCAGCTGATTGTGGTTCCCGTGGTCTGTTTCCGGACCAGCTGTCCTCATTTAATCTATGGTGGAACGGCCCCACTTGGCTAATCTCTGATTCTTACTCTTGGCCATCTCAGATCATGTGTAATCTAAATGATCAAGAATTGATCAATGAACAAAAACCTATCGTAGTTAACTTAATAGAAAATTCTACAAACTTTATCGATAATTTACTTACTAACATTTCTTCTTTATCAAAGATTAAAAGAATTGTAGCTTATATGCTGCGATTTATACTTAGAACTAGAAAACAGAAGTCCTTATTCTCCGTTTCATTGTCTCAATTTGAGCTCCAAAAAGCTCTACACGTTCTTGTTAAACATGTTCAGCGTGAACATTTTTCTGAGATCTTTACTGCTATTCTCAAATCTAAAAAACTTCCAAAACCCATTCGTAAACTCGTTCCTTTTCTTGATCGGGATGGGTTGCTCAGGGTGGGTGGACGGTTAAAACATTCTGAAGTGTCATACGAACAAAAACATCCGTTATTATTGCCGCGTGATTCTCGGTTGAGTGAATTAGTTATTGAAGATACTCACCGCGAGTTTTTGCATCCTGGACATCGTACTCTGCACGCACTTCTGGCTCAGCAGTTCTGGATTCTGTCACCGCGACGAGCTATTCATCGAGTCATTTCCGGATGTATGAAATGTGTTCGAGCTGATCCCAAGACGCAGATTCCATTGATGGCTAATCTTCCCAGTTACCGATTCTCTGAGCTGAAAGCCTTTTACGTATCTGGGGTGGACTTTGCCGGCCCAATATTTACTACAATGCATCGCTCTCGTGGCGTACGGTCTGTAAAGTCGTACATTTGCGTTTTTGTTTGTGCGTCCACTAAAGCCGTACACTTAGAGTTAGTTTCAGACTTATCGACAGACGCCTTTATCGCTGCTCTCCGACGCTTTCTATCTCGTAGAGGACATTGCTCGATGTTATTTAGCGACCAAGGAACAAACTTTGTGGGAGCTGACAACAAACTTCGTGAATTGGCCGCAGCAACTGGTACCTCCTTTGGGATCAACTGGCACTTTAATCCTCCCGGAGGCCCCCATTTCAATGGATTATCTGAGGCGGGAGTAAAATCGGTGAAAAACCATCTCACAAGAGTTATCGGAGAGCAGATACTTACATTCGAAGAAATGTACACCGTCTTAACACAAGTGGAAGCAGTATTAAATTCAAGGCCGTTGTATCCGATGTCAGGTGATGCAAATGACTTACAACCCTTAACCCCCGCGCATTTTTTAGTTTTAGGTCCACTTAATTCCGAATTACCGGAACCTAACCTTACAAAACGACCGTTAAATCGTCTTGACCGTTGGAACCTAATCCAAAGGATGGTCCAAGATTTCTGGGGGCGCTGGCGTGACGAGTATTTGCACACACTACAACAGAGACACAAATGGTCGGAAAATTCTCCAGGAATTAACGTTGGAGACCTTGTTGTTATAAAACACGACCAAAAACCGCCACTTCAATGGACATTTGGGCGCGTATGCGACATCCACCCTGGCCAAGATGGACTCGTTCGCGTCGTATCTGTTAACACCACCAATGGCGTTTTGGTTCGACCTGTTTCAAAGATTTGTTTGTTACCAAAAAAGAATCGTGATAATTGTAATTAATTTATACTCGATCTATTCGTTGTACTCTTCGTTTCATTGTTTTGTTCACTAGTCACTTTAATTGTTGTTAAAATTATATTAATTTTGGTGGGTGGAATGTTCATGCAAGAACGCATTGTCGAACCTCGAACGCGCATGATCCACTCGGGGGCGTGCGCCCTCTAACGTTATCCTCACCTTTATCATTATCGATAAATCGTTCGCGCGCACGAGTCGAATTTAAATGTAAAGAAGAGGTAGTGAGTGACAATATAGATATATATACGTAAGACAATTTTATCTTTTATTTTCATATTTATTAACATTTGAAATCAGCACCTCCTCGTTAATTACCCAGCTTATTGCTGCGCGTACAATTATTATTAATATTATACGCGTCTGCCTATCACGCCTGGTTATACACACAAAAAGCACGACGTGCGACGACGACTTTTTCATCGTTAAAAGTTCGGCCGCGAACGACACAGAAAGCGCTGCTGTTAGTTATAAATTCATCGTCGAAACGATATGCGAAGATATAAAAACGCGCGCTTCTCTCGGGTTCGTCGGCACGAAGACTTGGTTTGGTTCTCTTTTAACGACGCGACGACGTTATTTTGCGTTCGCGTTACGTTAATGATCCTTCCGCAGGTTCACCTACGGAAACCTTGTTACGACTTTTACTTCCTCTAAATGATCAAGTTCGGTCATCTTCCCAGTAACATCGGCGACGTCGAAACTCCGCCGCGTACCGGTCCGAAGACCTCACTAAATCATTCAATCGGTAGTAGCGACGGGCGGTGTGTACAAAGGGCAGGGACGTAATCAACGCGAGCTTATGACTCGCGCTTACTGGGAATTCCTCGTTCATGGGGAACAATTGCAAGCCCCAATCCCTAGCACGAAGGAGGTTCAACGGGTTACCCGGGCCGCTCGGCCAGGGAAGACACGCTGATTCCTTCAGTGTAGCGCGCGTGCGGCCCAGAACATCTAAGGGCATCACAGACCTGTTATTGCTCAATCTCGTGCGGCTAGAAGCCGCCTGTCCCTCTAAGAATTAATTGTACGCCGACAGTAAAAATCGCGCGCGACCACGACGCGAACGTCGGGCCGGCGGACCTTTGAGATGTCGAAAATACGCCTAGTTAGCAGGCTAGAGTCTCGTTCGTTATCGGAATTAACCAGACAAATCGCTCCACCAACTAAGAACGGCCATGCACCACCACCCACCGAATCAAGAAAGAGCTCTCAATCTGTCAATCCTTCCGGTGTCCGGGCCTGGTGAGGTTTCCCGTGTTGAGTCAAATTAAGCCGCAGGCTCCACTCCTGGTGGTGCCCTTCCGTCAATTCCTTTAAGTTTCAGCTTTGCAACCATACTTCCCCCGGATCCCAAAAGCTTTGGTTTCCCGGAAGCTGCCCGCCGAGTCATCGGAGGAACGTCGGCGGATCACTAGCTGGCATCGTTTATGGTTAGAACTAGGGCGGTATCTGATCGCCTTCGAACCTCTAACTTTCGTTCTTGATCAATGAAAGCGTTTTTGGCAAATGCTTTCGCTTCTGTCCGTCTTGCGACGATCCAAGAATTTCACCTCTAACGTCGCAATACGAATGCCCCCATCCGTTCCTATTAATCATTACCTCGGGGTTCCGAAAACCAACAAAATAGAACCGGGGTCCTATTCCATTATTCCATGCACACAGTATTCAGGCGAAGTTTTAGCCTGCTTTAAGCACTCTAATTTGTTCAAAGTAAACGTGCCGGCCCACCTCGACACTCAGTAAAGAGCACCGCGGTGGGATTGAAATTGGGCCGCCCCGAAGAGCTAAGCCCACCGGCAGGACGTCCCGCGGACACGCCAGTTGACACCGCGAGCGATGAACCGGCGGCGCGAGACACAAATTCGACTACGAGATTTTTAACCGCAACAACTTTAATATACGCTTTTGGAGCTGGTGTTACCGCGGCTGCTGGCACCAGACTTGCCCTCCAATTGATCCTCGTTAAAGGGTTTAGAGTGTACTCACTCCGATTACGGGGCCTCGGATGAGTCCCGTATCGTTATTTTTCGTCACTACCTCCCCGTGCCGGGAGTGGGTAATTTGCGCGCCTGCTGCCTTCCTTGGATGTGGTAGCCGTTTCTCAGGCTCCCTCTCCGGAATCGAACCCTGATTCCCCGTTACCCGTTACAACCATGGTAGGCGCAGAACCTACCATCGACAGTTGATAAGGCAGACATTTGAAAGATGCGTCGCCGGTGCGAGACCGTGCGATCAGCAAAAAGTTATTCAGAGTCACCAAGGTGTACGGTGACGGTTTAACCCGCCACCGATTGGTTTTGATCTAATAAAAGCGCTCCTTCCGTCTCCGGTCGGAGCTCTGTTTGCATATATTAGCTCTAGAATTACCACAGTTATCCAAGTAAATGTGTGTACGATCTAAGGAACCATAACTGATTTAATGAGCCTTTCGCGGTTTCACTACGGTGCGTCGTAGAGGTGGGCGTAGCAGTGGTAGTCCGGAGCGCGCGCCTCTTAACACAAATCTACCACAACTAAAAGTGTCGGAAGAAGGAAGGGCTACGCTTGCCGCTGCTCAACTTAAAGAACTACTAACGACGTACTACACGCACAATAAAACTCTAGACTGTCCACCCGCGACCGCTGGCTTCCTGCTGCCGAAACAACACAAAAACCACCGACGACGATAATTTTGTCGTTGCTTCGTCCCGTAAAACGTGAATCTCCGCGAACAGACGAACAAGCGTTGAAAAACTGCGACTAACCGTCCACGCAAAACATACACACAACTCCAACCTACGCACGCAGTACAGGACGACGGGGGTGGCGTGTTCACGTGTGTATGTAGAGAGTTTTCGCTCGTCGCCCGTTTATCGGACGCTAAACACAGCCGACCGCGACGAACGCGGGCCGACCAAACGTGTTATATTTTATTGTATTTGAAAGATAAAGAGCTTCGACGGAGGATTTGAGCGCCGCGACACAAGGATCCTAAATCGAAATTTAGTTACCCGGCGCTACGATAAAACCTCTCCTCCTTTTACCCGCCTCGGCTTCTCCTCTTAACAAATAAATTCAATTTCATCGGACTTTACTTTCGTCCGCAAACAGCTTTCACATTCTCGGACACATTCGTCGCTAGATTGAAAGCGTCTTGGAAAATTTGAGACGTATAAATCTTTCGCTCGGATAAATATTCGGAGTCGTTGCATGATTTTTTTCGACAAAGTCGACCAGCGATTGAACGCTTTTTATTCGTACCCGCACAAGAGACATCTGACGCATATTGCGATCGGACTGCCCCGCGGACAAGCTGTCACTTTCTAGCGCGGCGTATGCATCGGCGGTCTTGTAACATCTTCTAATAACAGCGAGCTGTCGTCATCGAAGAAAAGAGTCCCGATATAAAAATAGTGCACTAGTATATCAAAGGTAAATCTTCCGAAAACCAGAGATAAATAACGACCGCCCGTTTTCTCTCCCGTTGTTTTGCGGACAGCGCTCACCACAGCACTTCTATAGATCTCGACGCCGCCGTTCCGTATATATCAGCACTCACTTTAGCACTCGAAACGACGACGGGAGACTAAGACGCAAATCAGGGAAACGCTTGCGAGCGAAGATTAGAGAGGCCCAGCACACACACGTTTGTACTTTTATATTTCCGTTGAAAAACGTAAAATAAACCTCTAAAATAACGCAACGAAACCCTAGCAGCACTCACATTAGCACTTAATACAACGTGTCGGGTCGGCTACAACGTACATTTAGCAAATTCTAAAAGAAGACCTCTAACGCCGCCGTTCCGTATATATCAGCACTCACTTTAGCACTCGAAACGACGACGGGAGAAAACTGACCAACGCCTGCACAAAAATCTGGGAAACGCTAGCGACGGTTAGAGGATTCAGCACACACAATTGCACTTCTATACTTCCGTTGAAAAACGTAAAATAAACCTCTAAAATACGCAGCGAAACCCTAACAGCACTCACTTCAGCACATATTGCAACGCGTCGGGTCGTTAGAACGTACATATCGCATCTCGCCGGCGGAGACCGATCCTGACGGACCGACCTCCTATAGTTACCACGGAACCATGGTCTGTCGTTATGTCGTTCGGTTCGGGCGCTGTGAGCGCGCGCTGCATCGCCCGCTCGCACGCTACAGCGGTCGGGCCCCGTAAAATCCTTAACGGCGGATGTAACTTTTACGACGGGCGATATAAATAAATTTTTTCCTACTTTTGATAAAACAATTAGCCGGATTGCATTAAATGTCGGTACTATTCAGTGGGATACCCGGTTAGCCGGATTGCATTAAAAGTCGGTACTATTCAGTGGGATACGCGGATGGCCGGATTGCATTAAAAGTCGGTACTATTCAGTGAGAAATGAAAAAATTAAATTTCTAAAATAGTTCAACTTCTCGATGGTACGAGTTGGTATGGGAACGGGAAACGGGTCCGGCGTCTTATCGCTTCGATTTGCCGTGATGTGCATTAGTAGTAGA